>NC_052049.1:137143857-137413857 GCF_903992535.2 Arvicola amphibius | reverse complement strand
TGGTGGTTAGGGTGGTGGAGGAAGTGGTGGTGGAGGAGGTGATGGTGGTGGTAGAGGTAGTTAGTGGTGGTGGTGGAGGAGAAGGTGATGGTGGTGGTGGTTAAGACAGTAATAACAAGGATGGTGACAGTGATATTGTTGATGACGGTAAAGATAGTAATGATAGTGATGTTGATGGTGAAGATGATGGTGAGGATGGTGAGCAATGATGGTGTTGATGATGGAATGAATAACAGCGACACCAATCTCTCCAAGGACTCACAAGCTGATCTACATTGATTATATTATTTACTTTTCTCTCAGCCTGGGCATCAAGCATAACTATTTCTGTGGAGCCTTAGAGACAGAGACACTGCCCAAAGTTAAATCTATGCAATCTAAACCCAGAGACAACACTCATCCATGGTCCTGGACACTCAAGGTAGAAAACGACCACCCTGACAGGGTACAAGGGTACAGGGCAGAAGAGGCTGGTGTGGTACACACCTCCTTCCCCACCTCATAGAAGAGAACTCCGGCTCAGTCTTGATCCTCTTGGAGAAAATGCTGTCCTGCTAAGAACTTAATGAAAACAGAACTTGAGGTCAATCTCTAAGCACACAGAGGTACCAAATCTTATTAACTGCCATCACTGCACCAGAGCCCCAAATATGCATAATGCATCGACTCTAATAGAACAACTCAACACACAGACCCCAGGCCCAGAAACACGGACAATTCCAAACAACCATGAAAACATGTCATGGCCCACATTTATGTCTCTTCAACTTCCCAAGGCTGTTTCGTGTGATGGATTCCAATGTCCCGTCAATATAGATAGAGAAACTTCTATAGTGCATATAGAAGCACCAAGGACCAACAGCAAGGAAAGAGGAAGAATGCAGGTGATAAGGAAGAAAAAGAACATGATTATCTCAAGCATCCCTACCTCAAGTCATACAACCAGGTCCCTTTTCTCTAATGGTTCTTTGCTTATCTCCTCTCTCAGTCCATCAGGCAAACAAGAACTGTTTAGAGTATACTGCCACACGCAAGCCAGGACATGATGCCAAGAACTAGGTCATACTCAAAGGGTTTGATGTCAGAAAGAACCGTGAAAGGAAACCACAAATTTGGGCAGGGTTTTCTTCAAGACACCTCCCTAACAAATCAGAGAGTTTTTAAGCAATTTAATGTCAGTGTGTGAAGGAGGAGAAATATGATTTACACCCCAAGCCATTGGTTTAGAGATGAGAATTTCACTTCAGGCTTCAGAGGGGTATGGGAGATCATCTGGCCTTGCACTTGTGTGTTTAAAGATACCCCTCCAGCAAGGAGACCATGCGGCCTCAAGCTGGAGCACCAGGCTCCTTGGTGGCCCCTTCTGCCTCTCTCCGTCATTTTCTCTCATCACCTGCAGTGAGTCAGTAAGTTGGACTACATAAGCACTTGGCAGTGTGAGGCCACTGAGAATCCGGGATGTGTCCGCATTCAAAGCAAAAGGCAGGTACATGCAGAGTGATTCCAGGCTGTAAATACCTGAGGGTCTTCATTCAGATGGCATGTGAGTGCAGTAGTTTGGACATGCTAGCATTAAAAAAAATCGTCAAAATGTATTCCACCTATTTCTTGTTATTTTTAAATTTAATTTTGTGGGGTGTGCATGTGTGTGTGTGTGCATGTGTGTGTGCATGCATGTTCTAAGTGTGGGGTCCCGGGTGTGTGACTGCCCATACACAATATATATATATATATATATATATATATATATATATATATATATGCATGCATGTGCAGAAGCCCAAGGTTAACACTAGGTTTCTTCCTCTGTCACTGTCCCCCTTACTTACTGAGGCAATGTCTGGCTGAACCCAGAGCTTGACAATTTGGTCAGACAGCTAACCTGTCCTGAGGATTCCCTGTCTGTCCCTCCAGAGTACTAGGGTCACAGATGGGATCCCATGCCTGACTGTTGTTGTTGTTTTAATGTTGTTTGTAAAGACTCAAACTCTGATCTTCACATTTTCACAGCAAACAATTTATCCCCTGAGCCATTTCTCCAGCCGTTCTTCCTCTAATTATGGCCTTACACATATTTAAAACGATGCATGTGTCTGTGTTGAGTGACCCACTATGCCTCCCCCCCGGGCAGCACTGGTCGAGACTCTTCCCCACTGTGATGTATTATGTGGATGCACTGCTGCGTTGAGGGGAACTTGACAGGGATGCAGGATTTCAGGACCTACTGCATCAGCATCTTCATTTTAACAGGCTGCCAGAGCTCACACAGTCAAGTTCAAGAAACACTGCCCAAGGGACCATCACTTAGGGTGTAGGAGGCACCTGAGAAATGTTTGTCTAATGAATAAATCACTTGTGTCTAGGAAGTTGCTGTACACAAGACCCTTGGGGTATGGTTCCACCCTGCTTTTATAAGGTCATTAATATTGATGTTCTTGCCGGATTAATCACCTTTCATTTTAGCAGCCTGTAGACTCGGTCCTTGGGAGTATGTGATCCTTGAATGTATAAGGACAGATTAGAATCAGGATCTGGAATCCTAGGTCCCTCCTCACACCCACTGGTTATAAATATCAAACTATAAGCACATGGTTAGGTGACCTACAAGTGATGTTTATGAAGTGGAGGGGATGAGGTCTCTCAAGGTTACAGAGGCAAAAACAAGCCGAGACCAGGATAGGACTGGGGAAGAAGAATGCAATGGACCAGTGGTTCTCCTGGGATCCTCAGTGCCCAGAGCATCCAAGGAGGAACAGGGCATACACAGGAGAAAATGTCAGAGAAGGGCAGACAGTGGAGATGAAGGCAGGCCAGGCCAAGGCTGAAGGGAAGGCTGAGCTGCAGGCATATAAAAGGATCTGACACACCAAAGATCTGACAGGAGTCGGTCTGCATCAACACTCCATGCCAGTCCTTCCAAACCAAAAATCTCCACTGGAGACAAAATGTCTGGCCATTGTTCTAATGTTTAAATGATAAGCAAGGACTTGCGGAAAGGGATGGTGTGGTACCTAGAATGGTCCTGAAACTGCCTGTCTATTGGTAATGGATTCCCACATCTCAACCTCCACCAGTCAACATCGTAGCACAGGGAGAGTTGGGAGGGTGGTGGGTACAGACAGAAGAAATAGCAGAACCCAAGGAGTTAGCAAGCCAGAGGAGATGGGACTTGAGAGAGAATCCTGGTCCAAAAGCTGGGAGTATATGGGAAAGGGGGAGGAGTCTGGGAAAGGTCTGTCTTGGATTCATTCTTCTTTTAATTTACAGGAGGAAAGGGAGGAGTCACTATATGGCCAGGTCAACTTCCTTATTCTATCCCATTCTGGCAAAATTCTGTGAGCACTCCATTAGCTGTGACAAGTGACCTAGGGATTGACCTTCCCAGGGAAATTAGGGAAAAAGTCAGTGGGTTTTAGCTAGCTGATGAACCTCTTGAGAAATGGAAGGTGGAACTCATCTTGAGAACAATCTGCCTCATTCTCCTGCCTTGCTGCCGTGTTGGAGAAGATTGCCATTCCATCTGTGTGAGCTGCAGTGGGTCTCTTCAGGCTAGTCAGGGAGACAGGAGTACTCAGGGAACTTTGCCAGGTGCTGCTCAATACTGTAGAGAATAGCAACAAAACCATGGGTTGCGTATTACACCAGGCCAAAGGAAAGGAGCCAGCGAGATGGCCACATGGATTCCAACAAGCCCTCCATGGAGGGCAAAGAACAGCCTTTCCCCCTGTCAACTCCAGGCCAGGTTCTTCTGGTTTGGGGAATGCTCAGCGCAAAACAAGTGCTCTCATAGGAATTCAGAGCCAGCCCCCGCCAAGCAGCGCATTTTGTCGAGTGGAAGTGGTATCTGCAAGCTCAAGACTCTCTTCTCTCCCAGTAGCTGTTGCTCAAGATGGCAGCAGCCTCTGTGCTCCCACTGTCAGAGGGCTCTCTCACATGTCTGGAACCCACTAATAACCACCAGACTGGCTGGCCAGCAAGCCAGCAAGTTCTAAGAGTCCTCCTATACCTTCCTCCCCAGTGTTAGAATCACAATCATATACCACCACACTGGGCACTCTTCCATGAACTCTGAGGAGCAAACTCAGGTCTACGCTTGAACATCAAGCACTTACAGACTGAGCCAGCTCCCAAGTTCCCTGAACAGTTCATCTCGTATATTCAAGGGCCACCAGCCATACTCCCAGCACCTCTAATGGGAGCCCTATGGTGTGACATTTTCCATCTGTTCTCTAAGGCATGCGGCTGAGGAGAGGCACCACAGACCGAACGTGAGTGGCTAGAGGGTCTTCCACGTTGCGATCACACAAGGGGCTCTGAAGGACATCATATCATGTCTGGCATTCGGGGACTTGAACTTCCTCCCAGTTTCCAGGCACATGGTTTATCTGCCCCCGAAGAAACCTTTCCAACAAAGTACTATGTGACAACACGGAATTACTAGGGGACGTATTTGTACCCTGACATTTTTATTTTCCTCTTGTGTTTGGTGCGTGAGAGGAAGGGTACATGGACCCATGCATAGATGTGTGGAGACCAGAGTCAGCGCTGGCATCTCCCTCCATCATTCTCCACCTATTTTGATCTCACTGAATCTGGACCTTACCACCTGGAAAGACTGCCTGACAGTCTCAGGCATCCTCCTGTCTCTGCTTCCTAGCATGCCGATTACATAGATACCAATGCACCTGGCTTTTTACATTGGTGCTGGGATTTGAACCCAGGACCTCATGCTTGTGCTTCCTCAGCCTGCCTTCTGACTTTTGAAGTATTTCAAAGGAAAACTTCTCTGCTCTTTCTCCACTCACATTTTTGCCTGACAAGGAAAAACAATAAGCTTGGTTTCCTACAAGTCTAAAGGAATGAAATGCATCAAGCCTAGAGAGGTGACTCTGGAGGGCCTGGGAACATCCGCTTCTGTGCGCCCTCGACATTCTCGAAAGGGCAAATGGAACACCACCTTGCGGTATCTCTCACCTTGTTCTGGCAAAATACATCAGAATAAGGGTATTGAGAATACTCCTCCCCAACAAATAAACCAAATAAATAAACCAATGAAAAATTCTAAGGTCTCTGTTTCCTTTTCCAGGATGGAACCAGCCCAGTCAGTATTCTTGCTCCCACAGTAATGAAATGAGCAACTTCAAAACTTCCCCAAAGGCAGCAGATCACCAAGTTCTTCTTTTTTAAAACCAGCATTTAAATAGAGCTTTGTGAAACACATGGACACCTCACAGAGGCCAACCAGCATGCTTGAGATGGAAGCACATACATCTCCTGACGCGCAGAATCACTGGACACTCAGCAACACCGACAATAAAAGGAGATTAGCCAGCAGGATGGCTAAGTTCTGCACAGATCCCCTCGGTATGTTCCCAGGCAGAAGCCCATGACAGCTAGTCCCTCACTTATCCAATTTCACTTACCCCAGGGGCCACTTTAGCCCAGGAAATGGGAGCTGAACACTGTGTCCTGGTTTCCTGTTTCCAGTAGCTGGGCGCAGAGATACAAGTAGCTCCACAAGACCACAGAGGTGGCGTTGGGGACATACTTGTGAAGCAGATTGTCTGCCTTTGGTGAAGAGCCAAAGAAAGGATAAAGAAAGAAGACCCTTGTTCGTGGGTCTCCTCACTCTAGCCTCTGTCCTGGACGCCCCTGAGCACCCATCCTGGCTCCCACAGCCAAGCTGCTTTGATAAATTCTGCTCACAGGTGCACCTGCTGGCATGCCCAATTTTCAAAATTTCCTAAGTTCAGGACTCGAGTTGACTCATATGGCAATCAGATCAGAATCTATTAGTGCCCTTGACCAATCCTAGTGAGAGTGGAATCCCAACATGAGATGTGTGTGTGTGTGTGTGTGTGTGTGTGTGTGCCTATGCTGTGTATGCTCACATGTGTACAGGTATATGTGTGTACGTCGGGATACAAGTGTGTGCGGGCACGTGCATGCATGCAGAGGCCAGGAGTCAACCTCGGAAGTAATTTTTCCACCACCCTTAACTTTGTTTTTTGAGGTAGGTTGTCTCGCCAGCGTGGAACTCGCTAAGTGGGTTTGGCTGACTGGGCAGCAAGCAACAGGGATCCATTCCTTTCTGCCTCTGTGGCATTGAGATTACAAATGCATGGCACCAAGCCTGGCTTTTCTGTTTGGGTTCTGGGGCTTGAACTCAGGTTTTCATGCTTGCATGACAAATGCTTTGCTGACTGCTCTGCTTCCCTAGCTCCAAATGGAAGTTCTAAGTAGGAGCTGGCAGAGGGTGGAGGATGTGGGATTCCCTGGAGGCCTCCAAACTTCAACAGCACAGCACACATGGGTAGTGACACACGGATCTGGCCTCAGAACTGGTGGAGGACAGTATCACCTTTGACCCTCTCCCACACTACTTTTCATTTCTGTTTTCTACCTCCACCCTTGGTCTTCTAAAACCTCTCCGCTGAGGCAGCCTCTCTGAACAGTTTCCCGGGGTACCCTCGTAGGTCTGAACACTGCTGAAGCCGGGCAGACATAATGTGCCGGTTTTGGGGTTTGGCGAAAACACGGAGCATGTCCTTGCTACTATTTCCTTGCTTTCCTGAGAAGCAATTGCATGTTTCTGATAATAAAAAACAGGTGTCATGGAACGCAACAGCTGAGGAGACAGATACATCAAACGCACAACTCCAAACAAATGCCGCTCAGGTTGAAGCTCCATCCAGAGCTGAGCCTGAGGAAAGAGCTTCCCTACCGTCACCCTGCTCACGTGCCATACACAAGGCTGGTCCTGACAAGGTCCTGGATGCTTTCAGTAGCACAAATGGCGAAATTTCAGAAGTCGGTCGTCATGCACATTCGTGTCCTCAGACACCAATTTTAAAAGTGTCATTTAAAAATGCATCAGGTTCGGTCTTTTGGAGTGCACACCCTCAAATCCAGCATTTCTAACTGCTGATCTACAGGTGGTTCATTAATCAAAACGCTTCAAAACCAATTTCCATGCTGCCAGTGGTTTGCAGACTGTAGGTTAAACAAAGTTAAAAAGTGTTTCTAAGCAGCAGGACTTCTCAGAGCTTTTAATAAGGTAACGAGCGCTGAGAGGTTGAAAACATCCAAACCAGTACTGAGCCCACTCCCTTGTTTGGACTGCAAAATCCACATTAAGGAACCCTAGGCATCTTTGTCATCTCCCATAGCTGGGGTTGAAAACCCTCACTGGCTGTGGAGTCTAATGCAGCTACTGCCTTTTTTTAAAAAAAAAAAAAAGATTTCTTTTAGTTTTAATCATGTACATGTCGGGTGTGTATGATATGGTCAAAGCATCAAATGTTGCTGCAGGAAACACAAAGAACGGGGGTCCTTTAAATAAAGCAATGGGCAGTTGTTGCACTAGGAATATACTTCAGGGAACCTGCTTGATTCTCGGTGTGTGTTTTTCTAGAAGGGAGCTGCAGTGCGGTGAGGTGGCAGAACATGTGCTTAGCATGCACAAGACCCTGAGCTTGAGACTGAGCAGTACTCAACAGTAGGAAATACTTGTGATGCATTTTTAAAGCCAGCCTTGAGAGTCTCCCCCTGGTTAGCCGTCGGTGTTTGGCAGCTAAATCAGTAATTCTCTTGATGCATGTTAATGATCATGGTGGAAAATATCGTTCACATGGCAGGACCTAGACTCTCCTAGGAGATAACCCTCTGGGCATGCCTGGGAGGGAGTTTCTAGGCTGGATTAATTGAGATTGAAGGCCTTTCCTCCTGTGTGTGTGTGTGTATGTCACCATTTCATGGGCTAGGGTGCTGGTCTGCATAAGATGGAGAAAGGGAGCGAGCATGCAGCTCAAGTTTCTGCTCCCATGACTTCCTCAGCAGGATGGACTGTACCCTAAAACTGTGAGTCAAGAGAAGTCCATCCTTTTTTGAAATGAACTTCTACTCGGTGTTTTGTTGCAGCAACTGAAAATGTGGCAAGGACAGCAACGGAAGGGAAATGTATTGCCATATATCTGATCTGTCTTCAGGAAGGCCACCGGCCATTTTGAAAATACATGTATGAAAAAGAACTCAGGGTCCAGGCAGCTGGAGTGTCAGCAACTGCTGTAAACCCTGGCTTCTTAGACTGTGGGCCATGGAAAATAAATTCAAAATCCCACAGGTAATGATTCCAGAGTGTCTCTGGCCCATGTAGATTATATGACCTCACTACAGCCTTTCTTTTGAACCCACAATGTCTGTGCATTGCACTAAGTGTGTCTTCACACCACTCAGAGCATGTCTGTGCATGGTACTGCGTGTGCCTTCACACCATTAAGAGTGTGTCTGTGCATGGCACTGCGTGTGCCTTCATACCATTAAGAGTGTGTTTGTGCACTGCACTGCGTGTGCCTTCACACCATTAAGAGTGTGTCTGTGAATGGCACTGTGTGTGCCTTCACACCATTAAGAGTGTGTTTGTGCACTGCACTGCGTGTGCCTTCACACCATCCAGAGTGTGTCTGTGCATGGCACTGTGTGTGCTTCACACCATTAAGAGTGTGTCTGTGCATGGCACTGCGTGTGCCTTCACACCACCCAGAGAGAAACTGCCTGAGACACTCGGGTTCATATCCAACAGGTAGGTGGTCATGACTACAGTGTGTTTAGTGTACATGGAAAAGGTTTTTACTGTTCTAGAAACATCATGTTTTAATACCAAAAACAGAGGTTCAATATTTTCTCCATCCTTCCTCAGCATATAAGTATTAAATCAATATGTCTTTGGATCATATTGTGTTAGAATGTTTGATTTTTAAAAAGCTTCTGCTTGAGTTGATGACTAGAGTTTCATTAAAATATAGTCGCCAAATGAATTATTGTTTGAGATTCTGGCAGAATTTCTAACAATTTCTGAAATAGCCCTAAACATTCTCCTTTACTTTTGTGCTGCATATTTATGTGAGGAGTAACATGTTGAGGATTATATAATCAAAATACACAGCAATATCTTCAATAGATACTGAAGATTCTCCATGTACTGCAGTATCAAACACAAAGCCAAGACTCAATGCTTTATGTAAAAATAGACAAGAATATCTGTCTCATTGCTATGCAAGTTTATGCAAATATGCTTTACTCTTCAGTAAATTTATAAAATTGCCCATGTATACAATAATTCTCTTTTGGATTGGTTTTGTGACCAGGTCTCACATAGCCCAGGCTAGAAAGTTGCTCTGCAGTCAAGGATAACCTTGAACATCAGGTCCTCTTGCCTCCATCTCCAGAGGTCTGGATCACAGACCTGCACCACCTCTAGTGATGGTATCCAGGGCTTTGTGCATGTTAGGCAATCACTCTACCAGCTGAGCTACATACCCAGCCCCACAAGAATTGTGTTTTTTTTTAAAGTTCTTTACAATCACCCATTGGTAAGTGTTGGATCTGCGTATCTATTTTATATGGCTGTGCATCCAGGGTAGGCTACAAACTTTCTTGGTTGAAAATAACTTGTGAGCAAAGATGTTTAGGAAGCCCTACTTGAAGCAGTAAGAGGAAGCGACAGGCTTAGGAGAAAGAACACAGGGGTCCAATGGGTGAAACACTATGGAATTAGACCCAGAGAGCCAGGATTGGCCTCAGCGGCAATGCTTCCCGCTGTGAGGACATCATGACTGACTTTCCCAATGGGGCTCCTAAGTGTCAGGCACCATCCCAGTTGTTTCACGTGGAGGATTCCTACAGCGACACAGCTGCCGCAGTTCCCCCAGGTCATGCGTGATTAAACCCAGGCTTGCGTTGATTAAGTCATCAGAAGAAAACACACACATTGTAAAGTCACGAACAAGAACACAAACAACCATGTTGGACATAAGACAACCAGTGGGGTCTGCTTGGGGAGATGAATTCACTTCTGTGAGTCTCCAGAAGTGACAGGCAGTAAAGGACAACCGTCTCACATAGCTGCCAGTGAAAGTCGAACCCTTTAAGGTTGGGCACTCAGTTTATGCTTTTGGATTGTAATTACTAAACTTGGTTCAACTTGACTGGCTCCTTTCGTCGCAGTGTGAAGATTCACCCTAAATGTGTGCAGTGCCTTCTAGTGCCAGGCCAGATTAAAAAGAGAGGAAGGAAAAGAATTGCTTTTTGCCTGCTTGCGTTCATGTTGTGCTAACAGACTCATCTACCCTAGTGGCATCTTGCTACAGCAGCTCTTGGTATGGCAGTTGCTGCTGCTCCTCCTATGCTGATGCCATTCTTTGCTGCATCAGAACTCTTTTTTTGGGGGGGGGGGAGCTTTTCAACTTTCATTGAAAACCAATGGCTCTTCTGGAAACTTCCAGGCTTCAGGACTAGACTGGAACTGGGTGCACCTGGCTTTTGGACTGAGCATTTACTGGGTTTTCAGTCTCCCTGGTGTGAATAAATACAGTCTTTGCTGACTAGCAAGGCCTTATTGTATAAGTAAATCCCCTTTAAATGCATATTTACTGTATCTTCACAAGAACTTGATTGATATACCAACTAACCACTCAGAAAAATAACATGGCACCCAGCTGGCAGAGAGAGGGCTCTTCTGAGTTGGTAATGGCAAGACACCCAAGGGCCGGGAGGAGAATGGTACCGGTGTAAATAAAACGTTGAATTATCATTACAATGGGACATGGGATAAAGGAGGAATTTTAAAGTATTGTCACATATATGGGGGTTAGGAGTTGTGGGCGGATGAGAGAGTTGGACAGCGCTGTCCCCTTGGGACACAGTGACTACAACTGACAAGCTTGATGTCTCCTCAGCAGTGGCCTGGGCAGGAAGGATGTTGGCAGGCAGGTGCTTTCTGTGGTAGAGACGACTGAATCGCTTCTGTGGATCAATCCCCGGATGCTCTCTGCTAATGGAATCCTTCTCAACTTGGCCCATGTCATCACCTTCTGGACCAGGATTCTTTCAGGCACACGATCAAAGCATCCTGTGGTAGCTACAAGCGTGGCTTTAGAAGAATAATACACCAGAGCAGCTATGCCACCTAGTGATGCCTGACTGTACTGTTCTCATGCGGATGACAGTGGCAAAGGCTTCAGGGAGCCTTAGTCCTTGCTGCTCTGTGGCAGCCATTTCATGGGCGGGTATGAAATCTTGGACTTGGCTTTGAAGCATCCCTGGAGGCTGCACTGACCATTCCCATTCCCACAAGCTGTAGAGGACATGAGTAACTTCGCACCGAGAGGGAGGAGGCCAAATCTCTAGTACCAATTGTTAAAGGATATGAAATCTATACTTCTTAACCTGCCTTCAGGTTAAGATGACATGGGATTTGTACCTTTGCTCTTACCCTATTGTGATGTCAATTAGCTGTTTCCTTCCTCCCTTCCTTCTCTTTTCTGTATTTCCTTTCTTTCTATTTCCTCTTTTCCCTTATTTTCTTCTTCTCTCCTTTCTATATGTGTATGTGTGTGTGTCCTCGTGTAGAGGTTAATCTCTAGAGTCTATCCTCAACTGCCTTCACATTCCTTTTTGAGGCAGGGTCTCTCGTGGGCATGGAACTCACAGGTTAAAGCTAGATTGGTTGACCAGTGAGCCCCAAGCTGGCCGGTGACCTCCTGTCTCCACCTCCCCAGCACTAGGACTGCAAACACATGTACCACACTCAGGTTTTAAATCCTGGGTTCTGGGGATCAAGCTCAGATTCTCATGCTTGTGAGGCTCCTCCGTCCTAGTTAGCATGTCACCCCAAGTCACAGGCCTTTGTCATATGTCCTTTCCCTCCCCAAGCAAAAGTTCTCTCAGAGGCACTCAGCAAGCAGTTGCCACAGGTTTCCTGGAAAGCGTCTGTCCGTCCTCCAGCTCAGTGGCATTAGTACTAACGTAAGTGTAGCTCTTGAGCCCAGGGCATAGTCCACATCTCATTGACGGAAACAGTGGGGAATAAAAGGGTATTTGAAGCTAGAGGAACGCTGAGAGGAAGGTGACAAAATGCAGGAGGTGTTATTATCTGAGTATCACGGAAATTGCAGGAATAGTGTGTGTGTGTGTGTGTGTGTGTGTGTGTGTGCGCGCGCGTGTGTGCATGTGTGTGCGTGTGAGGGGGAGGGGTGCATGCAGAGGTAAGAGGAGGGGCATTGGCTGTTCTGCCCTATCACTCTCTGCCACATTCCCTTGAGACAGGGTCTCTCACTGAATCTGCAGCTAGGCTGGTGGTCTGCAAGTCCCAGCAATCCTTCTGCCTCCACACCCACCCCAGCTTCTCTGGATACTGTTGATTTGAATTCAGGGCTCCTCATATGGATACAGCAAATGCTGGGCCATTCTCTCAACCCCTAAGACTGCTTTCTACCAAACTCCTGAAGGGAGTAGAGGCTCTGGGTTTTTCTAAGGACAGAAAACCTTCTTGTTTCAGGGGAGAATTGAAGGATGGGTGACAACAGACTGTAGTTTGTTGTCAGAAACTGGATTTGCTCCCCCAGATCAAAGATGGCACATCATGACAGGTCAGCACTTGTTCTATTAACGCATTCCAGACTGCAGAGCACACTTTCCAGTTTGGTTTTCATTTGGGAAGAGCTGATTGTGAGTTCTCCTTGTTGATTGTCTCTGCTCAAGATCCGTGTATTCCCGTGCATGTGTGTGGTACATGTGTGTGCATGTCCACGTGTGCCCAGTGTCTTCCTCTATTCCTCTCCACCCTTTATTTATTTATTTATTTAGACATAGAACCTCACTGGGTAGCCCTATAACTGGCCTGAAACCCACTCTATAGACCAGGATAGCCTCAAGCTCACGAAGACCTGTTTGCCTCTGCCTGCTGAGTGCTGAGACAGGGTTTCCCACTGAATCAGCCAAGGAGCTACGGGAAACCACCTGGCTCTGCCTCCCTAGCTCTGGGATTACACATGCAAGCAGCAGGGCATGGCTTTTGACATGGATCCTAGGAATGCAAACTCAGGACCCCGTGCTTGTGAAACAAGCATTTTCCTAGCTGTGCCACCTCTTGGTCCTGCCATAATTTCTGACTGACTTTATACAGTGTATCCATAGAACAAGAGCAAAACAAGGCGGTGTCTCGTGCAAAACTCTCCAGCCTCTACCCTGCCCACATAGCTTGGGACCGGCTTGAGGACTGTGGAAACAATATTCTCCATGCTCTTCCCCATCGAGATGGAAGAGGCATCTCTCTCTAATCCCCTGAAGCACCTCTGGGGCTAAGCTGTAGGGGATATCAATCGTCCCCTAAGAAGCGAGGTTCTCCTCATTTCACAAGCCCAATTTCTTTTTAAGCTCAAAGTTTCAGCCAAATCTACCCCTCCCACTTTTGTCCCCGTAACAACCAATCCTTTAGTCCCAAATCACTTGGTTTTCACCCAAAACCAATAATCTTGATTCCCATATTTTAAGACGTTCATTGCAAAGAACTCTGACTGTTCACATACAGCTGTCAGCTGCAAAAACATTTTTTTAAAATACAAAAATCTGGCTTTGGTCCCCCTCCCCATGAGGCTGGATGGTGGCCTAGTGATTCATGCTGACTCTAGGCACTTGGGATCTAGATTCTCCCTGGCTCACCCTTATCAGCCCATCCCATCCCGGTGTAATTAGAAGTAGCCCAGGTAACCTTCCAGCAGAGAAAGCTCAGGGGGAAAGCCACATCCAACTCTGTGTAGCCACCACGTGGCTCTGATGGGTCACTCATGCATGGACTCTGTGCTTACTCTCGGATTCTCGGGTCACCACTGGCTGTGGATCTGGTGCTCAGAGAAAAGCGGAGACCCAAGAAGAGAGGCAGAGCATCCGTCTCAAAGCCAGGGATGCACATTCTTCCAGAATGTCTCCTGAAAACACATCAGTCTCAAAGCCAGGGATGCACATTCTTCCAAAATGTCTCCTGAAAATACATCTGTCTCAAAGCCAGGGATGCACATTCTTCCAGAAGGTCTCCTGAAGACAAAATTCTTCTTCTTTTTCAGGGAGCCACAGTCAGTCCACACAGCTGACGGTTATTTCTGTTGCCAGTAGAAGGAAGGCAACTTAGACTCCATTTGTCCCCTTAGCAATTGTTCCTTTAGCATTTCTTAGGGATGGTTCCCTTTGGAAAAATTCAATCCTCACGAAAAACCGAGTAGGAGACATTTTATTTTGGTCATTTTCGGCAAAGCTGAATAAGTCCTTTTCTTTAAATGGAAGCTTTTTAAAATCAAATAGACCTCATTTCATTTTTATCCCAAAGCTGCTGGATGGTGGGTAGGATTAGAAAACTGTACTTTGTCTCGAGAATTTGGGTTAAGGATGAAGATGGGAGGGAGAGGCACACTTGCAAGGCTGGGGCTTGGCTGCAGCCAGTGCCTCCATCTTGAGTGGTTGCTCTTAACGCATACCCATGCTGTGCTTGAAGAGAAAGAAGAGAGCAGGCAGGGAAGCATTTTGCTGAGAACTTTGGTTTTTCCAAGCAAGCGTTCTCACACATATGCAGCAGCAAGTGTTAGCACAGGCAGGCTTCACATTCCTAGACACAAACAGATCTGTTGTCCTCTCTTAGTGAGTTGGAAACCAAAGAATGGCCAAAACAGCAAGGTGGAGAAGGGTCAGGATTGGAACTCACAACCTTGTTGGGCATGACGGGAGCAGGTGTGTCATCCCAGCTACTCCAGGGGCTGAGGTAGATGGATCTCAAGTTCAAGGCCAGCCTGTATAACCTAATTCAAAGATAGCAAACAAGCGGAGGGCTGGGGGTGAGCTTTGTGGTAGTGATTGTCTAGACGTGTGTGAGATGCTAGGCTCACTCTTTGGCACCAAGAAAATAATACCGCACTTGGAGCTAGCTCACACACTCACTGAGATGTGGAGAATACTGGGCCTTCTCATTTAGAAACCAAGAAAGACTAGACTACCCCGTGTCCAATCAAGTCTTGTGGATGAGCATATTTTATTTCCTGTTGGAGAGCATAATATTTTGAACACTCTAATGACTTTCGGGGAGCAGGGGCAGATGAGCAGTATAGGTCTGACTCCATCAAACAAGACAATCTTTACAAGCAGCTAACTCCCTGAGTGTAACAGTGGCTTTCAGTGCAACGGAAGCGCCTCTGTCCCCACTTAACTCTCCTGAGCCTTCAGCAGTCCTGCACACACCCGAGCCCACCTGTGAGAATGCTATATGACCATCTTTTTCAGCTGCTTCATTTTGAACAGAAGTCTGAATCCATCCTTTCTCTGGGGAAGTTTGACACTGATATGTTTTAAGGGTTGGTTTTTGTGAGCCCCTTCCCTCCATCAGCAAGCTATGAGGTAAATGTGCATGACTTTACTAAGTGACCAGGGACAGTATGAGGACTGGCATTTCTTCTGCAGCTAATATTTGCCGAGTGCCTTGCCCTGTAGAGCAGAAAATCACTTCTTCCAAAGAGGGAACACTGGTCAGGCTTGCCCTACCATCTGACTGGTCACACTTTGCAGGTGTTGGCTAAGAAAGTTGTTTCAGATGTCAAGTTCATCTCCTGGGTCAAGTTCAGGTTCACTAGACAGACTTACCTAGAAATAAAGAAATTTTCATCTGGAAGCCACAGAGATGGCTGAATTGGGTCAATTCTTTGTTCCACAAGCATCGGGACCTGAGTTGGGATCGGCAGTAACTAAATAAAACTGCCAAGTGTGATGATATAGTGCTATACCATAGTGCTGGCCATAGGGAGGCAGGCAGATCCCTGGAATTCACTGGCTACCTAGCCTAGCTAATCCATGAGCTTCAGGTTCTGTGAGAGACCCTATCCCAAAAACATGAGGTAGAAACCAATTGAGGAAGATAGCTCACCTTGACTTCTGGCTTTAACAAGTGCATGCCAAGGGTGCATGCAACCTCACATCCATGTACATTCATGCACGTGCGCGCGCACGCACGCGCTCACACATACACACACACACACACACACACACACACACACACACACACACACTTACATACACTTTACTGAATTTTCCAAGCAACTATTCTAGACAAAACATACAGGCAGAAAAATCACAACTCCCTTGAACTTTGATCACATATTCAAATTCCTTTCCTGTGTTTTTTAGAACCACGTTAACAGGGCACAGAATGTCACTGCCAATGTCCACAGGCAACAAATGGGGCCAGTATGGTCTGAGAAATGTTTTTTAGCAAAAAGTGGCTTTAAATTATTAATCACAGTGCCTGTCCTCCACTCCTCACCGGCAGATTAATGTTTCTTGACAGGTGAGATTCCTTCACAGGAGGCTGCAGCGTCAGTTTGTTCAAGGTAACTGGTGCTATTGAAAAGCAGATTTTCATTAAGCACACCATCCCCCCCCAAAAAACCCCCTGCTCTTTGTAGAAAACAAACCCACCATAAATGATCACCAGTTTCCTGCTCAAAGGAATGAAAATTAATATATCATTTGTGGCTTTAGTTTAAAAAAAAGTTATGCTTAGAAATAAATCTAACCAAGAAAGGAAGAAGCTAAGGACAATGACAACATCAGGGGCGTACACTAGCACTTGGCTGGAATCCAAAGAGCAACCTCATGTGACAGGCGGTAGTGTTTGTGTGCAGGTACACGTGTGGGTGTGGAGGTCAAAACGCAACCTCTAGTATTATTCCTGGGGTACTCTGCACGTTTATTTTTAGGTCTCTCAATGGCCTGGAACTCACCAGGCAGACTGACCAGCTAGTGAGTCCCATGGATCCACCTGTCTGCACTTCTCACCTCTTGGATTATAAGTATGCATCACCATGTTTGATTTTCAAGTGGATTTTAAGGATTAAATTCAGGTCTTTGTGCTTGCATAGGAAGCATTCTGCCAGCTGAGGTATCTGCCCAGCTGTAGGTATTCACATTCTTTATTTAAATTGTTTTGCTTTTGTTTTCTGTGGGGGTGTATATGTGTTCCTGCCTGTGTGCCTATAGGAGGAATGGGCTATCACATGTGCAGGTACATGTGGAGGTCAAGGGTAATGTTAACTATCACAATTCGGAGTTGTGGCTTTGCTGGAGTAGGTGTGGCCTTGTTGGATGAAGTATGTCACTGGTCAGGTTTTGAGGTCTCAGATGCTCAAGCCATGTCCACTGAGGTATTCTCCTCCTGCTGTCTGCAGATCCGGAGGTAGAGTTCTCAGTTCTTTCTCTAGCACCATGTCTGCCTGCACGCCACCATGCTTCCCACCATGGCCTTAATGGACTAAACCTCTGAAACTGTAAACCAGCCCAATTAAATGTTTTCCTTTGTAAGAGTTGCCATGACCATGGTGTCTCTTCACAGCAACAGAACCCTAACTAAGACATTTGCCCTGACTGGTATTGGGTTTGCAGAGTTTCTCCCTCGTGGGGCTTCTTACATGGATGGATTCTGGGAATCTAAACCCAGGTCCTCGCAATGCACTTTAACAATGAGCCATCTCCCCAGCCACGAGAATGCCAATATCACAGGAAGAAGTGGAGGGTGAGCGAGGTTAAGCATTGCGTTCAAAGGGAAGCTGCAAGAGCAGCAGCAGAAATACCCAAGTTCCTGTCTGAGATGATCTGGGCCCCAGCTTCCTTCCACTGTCAGGGCCCCAAGCTGAAGGAAAGAAGGTGGGCGAGAGCTGACGACGCCTGGCCCACCCAAAGAAACAAATCCCAGGATTCTTCAGCGGTGAGGAACTAACCAGACTTTGGGTAAACATGTGTTTTGCAGACATCAGCTCCACCACGATGTGATGAAACTGGCTCTCCTCAAAGCCAAAGACACCAGATGGACCATCTTTCAATCTGGTGTTTTTCTCATCTAAATACACTCCCAAGAATCAAAACAAATAGAAACACAAAAGTGGTTATGTTTTGTGTGGTGTGTGTGTGTGTGTGTGTGTGTGTGTAGATAGATAGATTGATATAGATATATAGATATATGAGCAATCTCTAGCTTAGAATAAACAGCAAAGAATGAAGAGTTACCAAAACAAGCCCCAGAGATGATAAAAAAAAAAAAAACCAAAAAGTCCATCCTGTTCCCTTCTACAGATAGTCACTACTTCTGCTGTGTGGAGATGTAATACCCAGATGTGATTGTTCAAGGGGCTTCTGACAGTGTTTGGCCCACACAGCCTTCACATTTGTGGTCCCTCTTGACTCCCAGTAGCTTTGAAGGTGTGTACCTTTAATGATCTATGTTTGACAAGACTTAAAATTAACCTTTGAGTGTGTCTTTCACAGTCAATGTGAAACAACAGAGCAGCGATGGTGTGACATTTTGGGTGGGTGAGCTCATCGAAGAAGTCTGCCTTCTGTGCTCTCCCCCCAAAACCCAAGGGTATCTCAGCCTGCCGGGTCTCCTTCGACATGACAGGCAGAAGATGAGCAAGTAGGGAATCTCAACAAACTCAAGATGGCTGCACAAAATGAAGGGATCCCAGCACACTTTGAATTCAGTCTTGTGCACCTCATTATGCAGGCAACCACGAGGAAATGTGAGATAAAAAGCAGGATAAAGGGCATGTTATTTCTGAGTATGAAGCCTTCAGATGCACACGCATGGACATTTGACTTCTAGCTACCAGCCCCCGTGATCTTCCCGACAGCACTTCTCACAGGGATCTCATCAGGGATTTTCTGTTGGAAAGGCAAGTGCCTTGAACATCTCTTTAGATGCCATGAAGCATTTTTATGCTGAGAATTAAGGAGGGGAATTCAGTGGTGTCTGAAAGTAATTGTGCCATATAATAATAATGGAAGCCAACATCAGGCATCTACTCCACCAATCCTTCCTGGGCAAGAAATAAATACAATTCCTGCAACAGAATGCGATGGGTAAAGAAACTTGATGGAGAGACACCAGGTCTGAAGGGTTTGAGACGTGATTCATACCTGGGCATGATGGTACGTACACCTCTAGCCTGGAATCCTTATACTCCAGCACTCTGGAGGTAGAAGTGGGAGGATGAGTCCAAAGTCATCCTCAGATGTGCACATGAAGGTCAGAGAACAGCTTGCAGGTGACTCGGGCATGAACCTCAAGTTGCCAGGCTTGAACACAAGCATCTTTACCCACTGAGACATTTTACTAGTCCAGGAAGAGGTCACTGTATTTTCCTTCATGGTGAGCCTCCACCCTGGCCTGAGAACACAAAGTTAGGATCACAGTATCTTCCTTCTAAGATATCTCAGTGACTTGACTCCTCTTTAGCAGATAGGAGAGTACTGAAGCTCTGAGGAAAATGGGGTCCCTAGAGAAAGAGAGAATATAAAAATACCTGTTGGTGAGCCTCGGGAGGACGGGTGGCGGGGGGCTGCCTCTAGCAGGGTAGCAGAAGAGGCAGGAAAAGGAAGTGGAGAGGATAAAAAGAAGCAGAGGGGGAAGAGGAGAGAGTGGAGGAGGAAAAGGGAAGGAGAAGAGGGAAAGGAAGAGGGAGTGAAGAGAGAGAGAAGGGGAAGGGGAAGGGGAAAGGAGGGAGTGATGAGGGAGAACGCTCTATTTCCCAGTTATTTCAATAGAGCATGCATAACCAAGACTCCTGCCTGGAGAATAAAAGCCCCTAAGAAGCAGGCCAGCTGGGCCATCTGCAGCACCCCCTCCCTACAAGATGTTCTCTGAGCAGCTTCCAGTGAGCCTCAGCCAGCCAAGATTGGATTATTGAATTGTGACCCTCTCATTTTCTTCTCCCTGCCTACCAAAGAGCCATTCAGACTCATTTATTTAAAAACCATTATCTAAGCAATTATGTAAGTTTCTGGAAGAATATGGGTTCAAAGGCATCATCTCTCCATACAAGGTTTGTTTTGAGGTATGAGGTATACTACCATGATCTCTGTCTACACGAACCTTTCCTCCTACTGGGCAATCCAAGCTCATAATTTCCTGCTATTTATGTGTTACAATAAAAGAGACTCTCCCTCCATTTTCTTTACCTACCCTGCCCCCTGAATAAGGATCCTCCTGAACATCAGAATAAGACATATAGTATCCATGAGAAAAAAATAAATAAAATTCAAAGCTCCTGTTTGAACAGCTGACAGCTCTAATGAAGGAAAAGGATGGTTACTTGGGGTTATGAAATAATTCTTCCAAATGGATCAAAACACTACACTGTTTTACCTAAAAATATATAGTTCTTCAGGACAAATGCCTCTAAAGTCTTGGTTCCACAGAGGTGTGGAGGCATCTCTGGTGCTTGGTATCCTTGTTCCCTAGTCTAAAAGGTGGGCCCAGGTCTCAGGAAGTATTTGGTGAGTGGAACTATAAGGCTAGCCTTTGCAGGGAGTGATAGGTTCCCCAGGCTTCCCAAGCACCTGGCACCATGCCATGCAAAAGCAAGCACCTGGTGGCATGCCCAGCACCTTGGCATCCAGGCTCCTATTTCACATGTTCCTCTTGGCTCACCTCTCTTCCCCTCTTCATTTGCTTCCAGCTTAAGTCGGGACACCACAGGAGTTTGCTTCTCCCTGGCCTGGTCCCCAGTGGTTGCCATGGCAACACCCACTCAGAGTAGGCACTGGATGTAGGCCTTCTCTAGTACATCCCCAGGCGGCCCTAGGGTATGGGTGACCCTGAGACCCACAGCAGGGGAAATGGAGAAGATCCCAGCCACCCTTGGGGGCACCTTTCCTTTCAGTTTCTCAGGGACACCATGGACCCCCCACTGGGTTTTCTGTTTCCTCGTGCCAAGGAACACATGGGGAAATCAGCTTGGGATGCTTCCGTGGCTAGACCACCACATTCTTTTTACTGATGGAGGCTAGAATCCGGCTTTCAAAGCCACTGAAAATGTCATGCCTAGACCCAAATGCAGGCATCCTGAAGGACTTCAGGAGGAAGGGCTCTCTGATCCTTCCCCCTAGAACCTGGCATCACAGAGTGGGTGGGTAGTTGGTTACCTGCTGGTGAAACTCATGTCTGCTGTGTGCTGGCATGAAGCAGGAATGGCAGGAGTGGGCAGCGGAATGAGAGCACACAACAGCTTCTGGCTTTCCCCTCTTCCTAAAGTTTAAAGTATTCTTAGACGCCAGCCCCAACGCACATTATGGTTGATTCTTTCCTAGGTAAATTAAAATGAACTCAGGTTAACAGAGCCTCATTCCAATCGCAGGGAGATAAGAGGAAACTTATCTACAGTAGCGTGTTGGCTGCTGAGCACGGATCTGCAAAGGTGTAGGGTGAGACGCACTGCTTTATCAGCACCGGGTATACAGCTACTGAGCTCAGAAGAAACACTACCGATGAAGCCAGTAGCTGACCCAAGGGCCGCTGCTATGCTCGTGTGTGTGTGTGTGTGTGTGTGTGTGTGTGTCTTCAAATATGAGTGTGGGTACACGGGGGCCATGGCACGTATATGGACCTAAGACAATCTTGGCCATCAGTCTTCACCTTCCATTTTATTTGAGACAAGGTCTATCATCGGACACCACATTGTATGCCAGGCTATCCGGCTGCTGAAGAACAATTAAGAAGTCTGCTGTCCCTGAATCCCGTGTTGTCACAGGCATGCTGGGATCATACATGGACATTACCATATGTGATTTTATGTAAATTCTAAGGATCTGAATTCTTCTGGTCCTCTAGCTTCCATGGCGAGGACCATGGAAGGTATATTCACTAAGCCTTTTCTCCTACTCTACTGCCAATTTTTACCAAGCATTCTTTTATCTGAAGATGATAAGACTTCACCTTCACAGGGGCTAAGGTCTGTACCCAAACACAGGGCTTTTGTATCTAGCCAAACTTTCAGGACTAAGCAACCTCCCCAAGGAGGACCCTTAAAGGAGTGTTGACAGATGGGGAATGAAGCCAAAAAGGGAGAGCAAGGGAGAGTAGCAGGAAGAAAGGACAGGTTGGAAAATGGCTTGGAGAGTTTGTGACCACTGCTTCGGAGATGAGCAGTTTCCTCCCAGAAACACTTGGCTGCTGTGTGCCTAGTAATTTATGTATTCAGTGTGCAGGGCATCCTAGGTACAGTGACTGATGGTTGTGGTGCTGTTTCCTCTCCCTGGTGCACAGAGACACAGCAGGACCTCCATATCCATGCAGGGAAGTCACCTCCACCCTGAAGTAGGAGGGCTTACAGGCGCTCAGCACTTCCCGCCAAGAGCAGATGATGAAGCACGTGGTGGGAGAGGCATCTCATTTTACATGAGCCCTTTCTCTAGCTTATTATGCTAATTTGAATATGATAGAATTTACAGTTTGAAAATATCACCTGAGATTAAGATCCACAGCACTAAGAAGAAAAAATGAAAAGCGACAACCAATTTTAATAGCTGGGGACACAGCTCGGTTTGTAAAAGGGTTAGAAACATCAGCACAAAGGCCTATGTTCCATTCTCAGCGCCTGTGTAAAAGGCTGGGTGTGTGCTTGTAACTCCAGTTCTGGGGAGGCAGAGTCTGGGGTTTGCTGACCAGTCATCCTAGCATAATTGGTGAGCTTCAGGCCAATGAGAGGCCCTGTCTTAAAGGGGGGATATTCCTGAGGATGACACTCAAGGCTGTCCTCTGGTGTGTGGCATACACACACACACACACACACACACACACACACACACACACACACCACACACACACTTTGAAAATGATGGTGATGTAATATGTAAGGAATGAGGCCTTGAAACACACATGGTTTCCTTGCTCATTGCCCTGTGATCTGCAGGACCCGGTCAGATAGACGTACCAAGCTGGCAAGACCCACCAATCAAAATCACATTTTCATGTCACCCACAGCCACGGAGCTGCCTCGACTTAAGAATTGAAGAGGATCTCATCTCTTCTCTCGGTAAGGCCTCTGGTGACCAAGAGGCCAGGCCTGCAAGAGAAACTGGGCTCTCTTCAATGTGGGGTAGCTTACTTTCTATGAAGCAAACCTTGAGCAAAGCCCCTGGGACGTTTCCAGCAACACCTCGATGAGGTCTTTTGAGAACATACGAGAAGATTAAAAGGTAACATAAAGTGAGGAGCTCACCTGAGCTTGGTGAAAATGTCTCACACTGGCTAAATGGAGGGGCTCATGGTTGTCTGACCTTGTAGCTACACGAGAGACTTTTGCACCCCAGCAAGCTTAGCGGTGCAGTGAAGGGTGAAATAACATCCTGGAAAGATCTGGAAGGAATCTTGGGTCTCCTGGTCTCTAGCTGTATATCCTTAGAAACACCGCTAAAGGCTTCTAAAGCCCCACCCTTTGCATCTGTCAGATGGAATGATGATGGGGATTAGGGGGACTAATGGATAACTAAAATGTGCACAGTGTTGAGAAAACTTCCCTGCACACAGTATGTGCTCAATTAAGAGTCACCACTGTTATCAGGACAGACTATAAACACTAAGTGATAGCATTTCACCTTGTTTTTTTTTTTGGTTTTTTTTTTTTTTTTTTTTTTTTTGAGACAAGGTCTCATATAGCCTAGGTTGAGAATGGCAGGGAACAGGGAACACACCTGTGTTCACCTCCCAAGTACTGAGATTATAGGTATGTGCCACTCTAGCAGGGACAGAACCTAGGGTTTCCTAGAGATGCTAGCAGAGCCCTCTCCCAGCTAGGCTACCTCCTCAATTCCTAGATTTTCAACTTGAAAATTCCAAATCTGGTTTCCTGGGGAAATGAATTGGTGCTATGGCATAAAAATGTGGGTGGGCACTACTCCACAACCGTCAATGCCAGGAAGCCAAATTCTAACCCGCCATCACTCTCTGTGTACCGTGCTATGTCACTGCCCACAAGACCTCTCTTGGACTTCAGAAGGAAGCATAAGTGTATTTCCCAGCTGACATCTCAGCTCCTTCCACTCATGACATTCAAGTCACCCCCAAGAGCCGCAAGGATGGTAATAGTGAACACAGCACATTTTATAAACTACAGTTAGAGGACAGAGAGATAGGGTATGTTTACCACATTATATAATTAGCCCTGAGCCTCTAGGGAGGGAGTGCCCGTGGGTACCAAACAATCGCATCTCATTCTGAAGGGGAAGATACCAACTTATATCCCATCACTGAGAAGAACAGCTAGAATTCATTTAGTCAATCTCTACCCGGGATGTGTGTAAGGTGATTTTAGTGTGCACCTCCTCGGGGTCAAATATTCCGGCATGTCTTCATTTTCCAATGCTCTGAAATGCAAAGACACCTCTATGAGGCCCATTTTCATTAACCTTAGAGGCGTCTGGGAGGCCACATTTTAAAGCTGGGCTGTAGGTAACTCAGGTTCACTGTGAACACACATGGAGGGCTTGTTAAACTTGCAGGACAACCCCCTCTATCTTGATTCCGGGAGTCTATCTGAAGGACAAGGATGCACTGTATCTCACAACATCTCCAAATTTCTCTAACATCAGTTTCCACACTGTAAAAAATAATCTTTGATAATCAACATAGAGAGTTTGCAGGTGGCTGAGAGACACCTATGCTATCGATTAAGATAATGCTGCTTCCCCTCATCACCAAGTGGCAAGAGAAGTGACTACCCAGGATTCCCAACCATTTTCATGGCCTAGATGTAGAATATCTAAGGTACGAGACAGCTAAGTGAGAAGCAAACATTCCCAAGTTCTCCCATTCCAGCCCATCTCATTGAATCCAATGCTATTCCACTGCTTGCCTGGAGTTAGGGGCTCTATCT
Organism: Arvicola amphibius; assembly: GCF_903992535.2. Taxonomy (NCBI): domain Eukaryota; kingdom Metazoa; phylum Chordata; class Mammalia; order Rodentia; family Cricetidae; genus Arvicola; species Arvicola amphibius. The sequence continues at coordinate 137,389,336 of NC_052049.1, read as the reverse complement.
TCCCCAGCTCCTCCCCTGGCAGAATCTAGCACAAATCAATGCTCCCAGTACATCAAACAGGACAAAAGGGGCTACAATTTGGATAAAAAAAAGCCATGTCTCAGTATATTTTACAGAATATCTGTAAGGTTATAATTCAAAAGTGGACTCAATTGACATGCTAGACAAACTGTTCCCAATGGTGCAAGCCTGGCATGACTGTTATGGGAGTGACCAATCTCTGATTGGATTGCAAGCCTGGCATGACTGTTATGGGAGTAACCAGTTTCTTTCTGATTGGATTGGAAGCTTACTACACATGAGAGGATCCACGCCTGGTATTGTAAGCATGGTTAAAAGCCCATGGCCGGGAAGGGGATAAGTCCTAGGCTTGGGACTTATATGGGACCCTGTCTCTAAAACATCCAATATATACATATACACATTAGTGATAAGTGAGTTTAATCATGTCATCAGTGATAATGTTGGCAGACATTTAAGGAGGCATTGTGGGAAGGGTGGTGCTGCCCTGATTTCTGTGTCTATGGCTAAAGATTGATCCCCTGGACCTCCAGTTAAAAGAGTTATTGACAACTGATCTTTGTATGTTCAGCTTTATAAACTCTTTTTAATGGTAATCTAGATCATTTGGTTCAAGTTCTCTAGTCAAACCGTGTCGTTCTAAGATGAAAGGCTGGTGACACTGGCGACGGTGAGGGTGGCCATGGCCATCCCTCAAGGACTGTCACACGTTTTCAGAGGGACACTGCTCTATGTTGCAGTCTCACCTCATGGTTTTTGAAGCTACTGCCAGATTTTCAGGTAATGAAGTCGAGACCTATGATGATTAGCTGAATATCTACAGTCAGAAAAACCCAGAGAAGCAGGCCTTTGGACGCAGTGTTCTTGCTCAGTACGACTGGGATTGCTCTGTCCACACTGAGAGTCGCAGTTCTAGTGGCACCTCCCTGAAAGCCTATGCAGAGAGCGACTGAATAAACAAGTCCAGGTTCATTCCACGCCTCTCTATAATCTCATTTATTCCCAATCTACCCCGACTCAGCTTTCTAAATAAGGAGCACTGATACATTTCTTTACCCCAATCTGGCAATATCTCAAATCTGCTGGGTAATTTAATTATCCAACAGATACTTTTTGGTTTTCAGGCTGTTCATGTGTGCTGGTTCGTGTGTAGACTGTACGACAGATGGGTAGACAGGTGCTTTTGGTTGCGATTCTAATACCACCCAGTTGCACTCAGCATTTGGTCTTCCTTCTTTACCAAAACAATGCCTTTGTCAAAGCCATGTACCAAACGCCTGAGGTTACTTATAGACCCATTTACTGAGCTGTCATCTGTAAATCTGGCTGCCCATCTCCAAAAGCAATTTGAATTATTTTGTCCATAGGCATGCATGTGTGCATGTGTGTGTGATTTGTGTGTGTGTGTATATGTGTGTGTGTGTGTGTGTGTGTGTGTGTGTGTGGTGAGTATACTTGACCTACTTTTAGAAAGATCCCAAAGTTTCACTACCTAAATCATTATATAAAAGTATTGCTCTGGACCAGTCTTAACAAGGCCTAAAGGCCCTACACTGTTTATAAAACACTGAGTATCTGACCACTGTTCCCTGCCTCTAAGGTAGTCTCCACCCACTGGAGCCTAACAGCAGTCCTCACTTCTCTGATAGCATTCACCAACACTTCTACCTGAAGGAGGAACCTGGAAATTTTCACTGTGTCAACTGCATTCACTTTAAAAACTCTCTTGATGCATCTTCAATTGTGCTGTGCTCTTTGTCTTCTTAGGTTTGACTTGAGAGTCCATTGATACTTTGCACATCTAAGTCTACAAGTGAGGTAGATGAGGAGGCTGTGCTGTTTTCCGATAAATATGGGCCATCCATTTAGTGAGCAAAGATCAAGCATGGACAACTGAGATTCCTCCGTCCACACTGAGAGTCTCAGTTATGACAGATGATAGCATTCGCCTGAGTAAGCATAACCCTATTGTTGGCATTTAACCCAAGACCAGCAAGTCACCCGATGAAACAGCAAATATTATATCAGGCACCTGAACAGCACAAGCCATCCCTCCACAGGAAATAAGAGAAGCAAGAGCTCTTTAAAACATGTCTGATAATGACAAACCATCTGTGACCATCCCCCTAGTAGTATAGAGACACTAAGTACACTGTACACAATATAAGATCCATCTTTATTATCCCTGCCTTCTAATCCTACAACTTCTTAGCAGAAATACTGACATGTGTATCTCTTTTGCCCCCACTCAGAGTGATGCGCAACGGAAAAAGCAACCATGCACGGAACAAAGCTAATTGCTAGTATTGTTTATTCAATGGTATGCCTTGAGTAATTAAAAAAAGAGAGAGATTATTCAAGCAGTTGTGAAACCAAACATTCACAGGATCCCAGCACATATCCAACAGCTCAGTTTGTAGCTCTGGGCCCTTAGAAAGAAGACTAGATGGCCCCTCAAAGAAGCCAAATGGTAAAAAGCATCAGCTCTTTTGGAACTGGGGTAGCCAAGGAACGGGTTTTTTAAATAAAACTGGGCAGAGGATCTAAGATGCAGGGCGAGTGTGGCACACCGGACTAGAGAAAAGCAAAAAGAAATGTCAGGAAGGGCAACACATTAGTTCAGCAAAGTTCCAAAGAGAGAGGGCAGAAACAAATAAAAGCAAAGGATGTAGGGTCCCGGGAAAGAGGAAGGGGCGAGTGGAAACAGCTGGAATTGTTCAGCTGTGTCAACATTCGGCTGCTTGGCAGATTGACTAGCAAAGTGTCATCTGAAACCAATTACATTCCCAAAACCCCACGGACCCAGTTCATAACATTGATTAATCCACATTGTGAAAAAGTCCCCAAGCAAAACTAGACCAGCTGTCAGCCCTTGGAGCTCAAAAAGAAGAAGAAAAAAATAAAATAAATAAAACCAGCCTTGCTTAAGGGGAGCAAAGAAGAGGGGAAAAAAAGAAAAAAATCTGTCTCCCAAAATGTTGAAGCTTTCTGAAGGTGTGCCTTCTGAAATAGACGATAGATTTAGAAAGACTCCACCCGAGTCTTTTTTTTTTTTCTCTAGAACTGACTATAATTAGAAAAGCCTGGGTCACGTTAAAATAAACTCAAAGTCCATTCCCAAAGTCAGAACACAAAGGCTCCAAGTCTCGATGCTGTGTCCTTTCATTCCTTCCCTGGGGTGATACCAAGGTCTCAGTTCTTAGGTATGTGTTTGCTCCTTATTATCTTAAATGCATTCATCTATTCATACTGAATCAATAAAATGTAATTAAATGTAATTATATTTCATATATTTTCTTTCTTGTGTATGTTCATGTATGTGCACACCCACACATTTTTCATGCACGTGTGGAGGCCAGAGGTCAATGTTACGTGTCCTCTTTAATCATGCTCAACCTTCTTTTCCTTAGAGATGACCTCTCTTTGACTTGGCTAGGCTGGCTGGACAGCAAGCTCCAGGAACCTGCCCGACTCTTGCTTCCCAGAGCTGGGTTTATAGGTGTGTTCCACCTATGCCTAGCTGTAGGAGTTGGTGATTTACCTAAGGGCCTTAGGCTTACACTGCAGGCACTCTACCCAGGGACCTGAGTCCTAAGCCTTGTATATCTACTCTAAAATCTTTATACCCTGTGGTTCTATTGCTCAGGGGTGTTAGCTGTTCACCATGTCCTGGGTTTGCAAGAATACAACTTGTGACCAAATCAACAAATAATGTTTACTCATTGGGTGTGGACAAGTACTTGTGCAGGACCCAGAAAGCACTCACATAAACCATTATGCCTTCATGGTACCCCACATGCTCTCCTGCCCTCTAGAAAAGCCCCTAATGAGAAGCTGGTACAATGCATGGGAAGCCGTTGGTCCTGCTGCTGAAGAACTCTCGCTACAGGGCTTTGTGAAGGACACCTGATGCCACCTATACAGCCATGGAATCCTCTCAGAGAAGGCTGCACTTCTGTAAACTCTGGCCTCAAGTCCTCACTGTGAGGCTGTAGGTATTGTAGGGCTCTTTGGTTGGTGGGATGACTTTTCCATAGAAATAAACCACATACTTACTCATTTGTTCATTTATTCTGCAAACACCAAACGCAGATTCAGTGTCAAGCAAGACTGCCCAAGACAAACAATGAATGCACAGCAAGTTTGTACTCCTTGCTATGATCTTAGAAGGTGGAGCGGTCAGAACAGGCGATGGGGCTGACATTGCTGGCGTTTTCCTTATTCACACTACTCTAGGAGTCCTCGTGTTTCAAAGGTGATAGCCGTAAGCCCAGAGCGGAACCATCTGGGCCAACAGCTACCTACGTCTACAACTTTCTAATCATTCATTTTCTTCCCCAAGGGAGTGTTTGAGACATGGTTTTGCTCGAGTATTTCTAGCTGGTCTCAAATTTACCAATCTCCTGCACCAGCCTCTCTGCTGCTTGGATTACAGGTATGCATCACCATGTCTGTCACAGAAAGCAGTTTATACGGAATATTGTAGACATGCCAACCAATGCTCACAAAAGCTTACTGAACTGCCCAGGACCATGTAACCAGAAAATACTATAGTTTGCTGAAATTTAGGGCTGTTCCATACCTGACTCTGTCCTCTTTTAAACAACAAAAACATAGGGGCCTGGGGAGATGGCTCAGTGGTTAAGAACAATTACTGCTCTTACAGAGGATTCAAATTCAGTCCAGGCCCCTACCCCTAACACAGAGAGAAATAAATAAAAATAAATTTCTAAAATGCTCAGATATATTATGCTTGACACAGGCTTTCCTGAGCCTGCTGGTGAGTCCCAAAGCATGCAAAATATATTTCCTACTGGGAAATGCATTCAAAGTTAGCAAGAAACTGGATGAAATTGGACTCTAAGAATATAAGTGGTTTATGTATTTGGACTGCATCTAGGTTTACTTCCTCCACTGTAAATGCCCCATAACTAATCTAGTGGCCCCCTCTGCTGAAATATCACCCTGTTACTGCAAATTTTACGAACAGAAATACGCCTTTGACAAATTGATCTTTTTCCTTCTCTATACTTTTGTGTCCATGTCTCATGGTACAGACCAATTTGAGCTGTATGAGGTTATTACAGACTCACATCATCCAAATCTTGCTTATCATTAGTAGGTACAGCCCTGCATTTGAAAAGAGAAAAAGGAAACACAGACCACAATTCACTGTGCATGTCAAGAAATACAGGCTGATTTTCTTTTCCAGATTCAAAGCTAATAACAACAAGTTACTCTATAGATAAGAAAGACTTCTGCAAAGAGAGCTTCAGGTCTGTAGTGTAAAATCTGTGCTGAGTGTTAAGAGAACGGGTTGGGGGAGGGGCAATAAAAGGATGTGGAGATAGGGGTAGGGGAGGAGACTGCAGTAACCATCAGAAAGAACAACTAGGGGCTGGGGAGATGGCTTGGTGTTGAAAGCACTCGGCATTCAAGTGTAAGGACTGGAGTTTGGATTCCCAGAAAACCTTATGAATACTGGGTTTGTGCAGTGGCTTGCCTGTAATTCCAGCCTCACGAGACCAAGACAGGGGAGTCCCAGAAATAAAGGTGGCTATTAAGATTAGCTGGAGTGACTGGGTTTGATGGAGAGCCCCTGCCTCAGTGAATAAGGTGGAAAAGTGATGGGGATGATATTTGATATCAACCCTGGGTGTTGACATGCATACACACATACAAATGCACACAAGCACATACACACACAGGCATGTGCCCACAAACATGTACACACAGCCAAACACAGACACGAAAAATGGCAAAAGAAAACAGCTAGAGCCTCTAGATGACTTCACTAATTCTTCCTTCTAGCTTTCTCACCCTGGAGGATATTTATAATTATTGTTTTTTAAATGCTCATGATGTCACAGATAAAGAACACCAATTGCTCCCAACAGAACTCTTAACTACAGTATGTGTTAAGAAGAGCAAATTACTGTTTATATACAGCGACAGGATTGTAAGTGGAGGCAAGAACGTTACAAATTAGACTGGGCTGAAAGCAAGCCAAGGCTTCACCATTTCCTTCTTTTCACCACAAGACTCATCACCTGGCCCCTCCCCTCGGGCTGGTCCCTCTGCGGACAATGGTGCTGGTACAGACATTGCACTGGACTGAGAATAGGGAGCTTATGGACAGTGCTGTGATTTTAGGGTGTGATGATATCAGAACAATGCGGACAAAGTTACCTTGATTCCCCTTATACAAATTACCCTATGAGTCTCAGGGGTACAGTTGTTACAAATCTAAGGTTTAAATAGAGACATTTGTGCCAACAACTGTGTGTGCCCAGGACTTTAATAATCTAACAGAAGAGTTCTATATTCAACAGAGAAAAGTAAAACTTAAAAGGAACGAAGTGGAGTTCTGTGTACGTTGGAGTCTTTCTCTGTACACTTGGTTTAACAAAATGACGATACCACTGAATTGCTTTTTAAATAGCAAACATTGCTTATTTTGTGACGTCTAACATTATTCACACGAGAAACAGGGCACGGACTATTATATAAGCATTGATATTATATTAATTGTTCACTGTCTCCAATCCACCAGCAATCTAGGAGAAGCGAATTCCAGGAACTGAGGTCTGAACAGACCCAATGTAGTTTGATAGTTGTGTCCTCTCCCTTTCAAATTGCCATGGCGCTGCCAGTGCAGGTGCTGAGCTAACTAGCTGCCCACATCTGCCACCACTAAGCCCCATGGCTGCCTAGCACTAAGGCAACAGCCACGTCTATTGGCGTTAATACTTGGCAGGTAGCCTTCAGGTTCTAGCCTATATGTGATCCTCACACTCTGGTCTTGATAATATTTAGGGTTCAGGTTGCTCATGGAAAAACTGGCTGAGTAACTGACCATAGAGCCTCAGGGCTGGAGAAGAGAGGTCTCATTTAGGTTGATCTGACTCAGCCTAAGTCCTGTTACTCTTTACTAGAGAAGGCCCAGAGTGCGTTTATATATGTGTGTTCTCACATATACACATGCAAATATGTCAGTAAATTAATGAAGTCCTTTGCTTACCCTGAGCTATGATTCTAAGTGCTAGACCACCTTCAGTCATTCCAGAAGCAAAATGAGGTCTTACTCTCAGGCCAAGTTCCAAAAAGTCCCCCTATCTCAATAGAGCAGAACGTCCTAGCAATCAGACAGGGCAGATAAAATTATCTCTGTTCGCGAAATGGGAAAACTCAGGTCCACTTGTGTTTAATGAGGTTAATGGGTTTTCCCAGAGTCTCCAAGCTACTGGAGCAGAACTATGCATTGACCTGAGTCTTCCTGGTCTAACCTTCTCACCACATCACAGCTTCTCAAATGTTGAGCAAGAATCAGTGTCCTTCCCTTCCCGGGCATGCATACTCAGGGGAGAAGCCAGGAGACACTCAGGTCAAGGAAAAACCTACACTACACGGCCGTATACCTGCCCCATATGGATTACATGCCTTCTGGAGCTGCTAAGTCTGTTTTTGAGTTAGACCAGTAATTCTGACCCAGAAGTATACACCAGCAACACATGGATGGTCGGGACCCCACAGCTGATGAGGGCGGGCCAAAGAATGTATTTGTTTGTTCATTCATTGTGTGCAGATGGGTATATGAGAGAGAGAGGAGAGAGGGGAGAGAAAGAGAGAGAGAGAGAGAGAGAGAGAGATTGATTGTGTGTGATTATGTGTTGAGGTGCATGTACACAAAGGTGTACCTGTGTGTGAAGACCCGAGGTCAACCTCAGAAGCCATCTCCCTTGTTTCCTTTGATTTAGGTTCTCTCACTGAGCTGGAGTTCACCAAACAAGCTGGCATTGCTAGCCAGTGGGCCCCAGGAATCTGTCTCTAACCTACCCTGTCCTGAAGTTAAAAGCAAGCATCGCCATGCCAGGCGTTACATATGGGTGCTGAGGATTGAGCACAGGCCATCAAGCCTGTACTGTCTCCACTGAGCTATCCTACCAGCCTCACAAAGCATATTTTTAATACACTCTCAGTTGCTGCTCCTGCTGCGGCTGCTGTTGCTAGTGTGGGCATTTGGAGCACACTGGCGAAGCACTGACACTCGGTGGCTTTTCTCTTCCCAGAGTGTCATTTATTACTCCACATGTGGCAGATGTACTTATGGAGCAAACAGTAAGTAAGGAGGACATCCCTTGATCATCACAACAAAAATATTTAAGCAGCTTCTGTCACCAGCTCTGCTAGAGACCCGGCGGTATCCATGAGATAAAAGCCCCTGCCCTCTAGGAATAGAGAAACTAAAGATAGACACCATTCATGTGGCCTCGCGCGGAGAGATAAGGCTGCCATTTTCTGATTAGAGTAAATCCCACAGAATAAAACAAAAGGCTTACAGCGGAGACGGTGAGGTTCCTTGGGAGGGCTCTGAAGTTTGCACATTTTAATTTGCAGTGATAGCATCGCCAGGCTGTGGATCATGGCACAGACATTACAATTGTATTTAAACATAATTCTAAAGTCAGTTTGTGTCCCTCAACCTGATGGTGGAAGAGTCCTTTCACCGCCATAGTAGCCCTGACAGACAGGCAGGCGTGGTTGCGGAAGGCAGCTCCCACTGCCCTTTTCGAGGCCCCCGTGACTCGCAGCATCAAGGATCTGTGAACTGTTTGGCTAAGCAGAGGAATAGATGGGTAATGACCATCTTTCATTCTACCCCTCCCTTGCTTGTTCAAAGCAAAAAGCACATAATTGCTTCTTGAATTACACACAAGTGGGCCGTTGGCTGGGGCTGTAATTCAGCCTGGGGAAGCAAGGAAAACGCTCAAACCGCCTCTGTTGAGGCAGTGTCTGTCTTAAACAGAGGTAATGCTGTGGAGGGACTGGTGGGCAAAGGGGGCACCCTTGAGTGGAGCGCCAGCTTCTTAAAGCACACCTGGAGGCATTGGCAGCACCTGAAGCCATCTTTAACTGTAGATGACGCCAAGTGTCATCCAGGGGCCTCTACTATAGACAGGGAGAATGAGAAGGAGGGAAGGCTAGAGCTTGTTTTAGAAGAATACTACAGACGGATGGCTCAGCCACCAAGAACACTTGCTGTTCTTCCAGAGGACCCAAGCTAGGTTCCCAGCACCCAGGTGGGCAGCTCACAGCCACCTGTAACTCTAGTCCAAGGGATCTGAGGGCTTCTAGCTACTACGGGCACCTGCACTCTCATGTGGGGCTCACTCACTCAGACACACACTCATATATATAAATAAAAATACATTTTTTTAAGGACACCACAGAATGGGTATGCTGATAAGACCTGTCCCTAAAGCCAAAGACCTTAAGGCTTAAGGAAACCCCAGAGTCTAGAATCAGTGTTAGACCTTTTACCAATTAGTTTCATCCATGTAAAAAAGGAAAAAAAGTGGGTTATTTTTTAACTTTTATTTTATTAGTTTGTTTGCTTTGAGATGTTAGGAGAGCAAATCCAGGAGCCTCGTGCATGCTAGCCAAGCACTCTGAGCTGTATCCCCAGTCCTCCAGGAAGTAAGACTTAGATAGTATAAAGACACTACAAGACTCAAGTGATGGTAGCAAAGTCATCTTTGCATGCACAACCATCAGACTCCAGGATATATATGTCTTGCATGCATGGTCACATTGATGAGCCCAGGTGAGGAGGAGACACTGAGTGTCCTGGTCTATCACTTACCTTGTTCCCGCTGCTGAGCTCAATGATAAACAGGAGCAGGTGTTCAGTGGTCACTGGTTTAGAGGAGGACTGGATGGGTACAAGTGGATACCGTGTGGAAACGTATAAATCTGCCGTTAGTAAAGACGGGCATGGTTCAGTGTGGCATCAAATTCTGCTGGCCTATCTTAGGCCTGGTATCATAAAATCTCTGGATGCCAAGCAGGCATGGTCACTGTGTCATGCTGAGACCTTTCCAACACGTCAGCTGCTTGCTGTTTGCCTGCTTAAGATGGGACCAGCAGACATAAAGTGGCCTGGCTTGCTCTCTCTGAGTCAGATCACCGTTGCTAGATATGGGTGTGAACGTGGCAGTCATTCAGACGTGTACACCAATGTTGGCATCAGGAAACATGGAAAGAATTCAGGTCAGTTAACCATTAGTAACAGTATCTTCCTCCTTTCCTGGGAGCTGATGCAGACTAGGGTTTCATCCCTGCCCCTACATAAAGAGACAGGAGCAAGACTGCTGGTCTAGAATTACCACTCTTTTACAAACTTTTCCCTCAACTCAGTTTGGCCTGTGCCTCTCCCTCTGGGTCTGCAGACATTCCACATAGGAGAAAGTCATAAAGCGGCCAGTCACAGGGGTGATAAAAACCTCTGTTCTTCAAAGCCCCCTGAGCTGTCCAAAAGTCTGTGCATTTCTGGGAGGCACCATGGAGATACCTGACCTGTCACCTCTGACACAGTGGGGGATCGAGGTGTTGACCCCCAAGAGGTGTTCTCTATAGGCCTGAAGGCACTGGGCCATTTCATCCCCTCTCCTTAGGAGAGCTCCCCTGAGGGCTCACAGATACGTGAAAAGGATAAGTTCCTACGTTGCTCTTTGCTGCTTCAAATATAGGAGTGTTCCTAACCTTTAGGAGTTTATATTTGGAAAAGGGAGGTGGACTAGATACGGTTTGCAGAAAGGCGAGGGGGTGAGTCATTTTATAAATTATTTACAAGTATAGGAACACACACACACGTAGGTTGTTGAATGTGCTTGGTTTTAAGGACATCATTTCTCAGTATATTTTACCTTCTTTGTCTGTTACTTTTCACAGCAAACCACAGCAGGCACAGAAACCTCCCAGAAGACCAGGATTACTGGCACTTACAAGCATTCATCAGTAAGAATTAGCCCTGACAATAGTCACAAGAATATTCTAGAAAACTGGCGGATAGAAGACCCACCTATAGTATTTCAGCTTTACCACTTACCAATCATTTCCAAAACCTGGGTGTAAGACATGCTCACTTCCTAGGTCAGCTGGGACCTCTGTGTGTGGCACACTTGGGGACAAGCTATCTATCCCTTCTTAGTAGTAACTGAGCTTTTTTTTTTTTTGCTTTTTTTTTTTGATTTTTCGAGACAGAGTTTCTCTGTGGCTTTGGAGCCTGTCCTGGAACTAGCTCTTGTAGACCAGGCTGGCCTCGAACTCACAGAGATCCGCCTGCCTCCGCCTCCCGAGTGCTGGGATTAAAGGCGTGCGCCACCACCGCCCGGTTTGTAACTGAGCTTTTTATGGCTCCTCATGGGGACTAAGCGGATGCCAGTGAAGTTGGTCCTTCAGGAAACAGTTACCACATCAACCTCCTTTAATGTTATGTCCTATTTATAAATAAATCCCTGTCGAAAATTTCTTTAGGTTTCTTGTAGCTAAGAAATTCTAGAATTCCAAGCGAATCAGTAAAATACAAATACAGTTTTCTTTTCAACTGAATAACAAGTCAAAGAATCCTAAAATGTGGTCATGAGAAGAGCTGAAACAAGGCTCTAACTGTAGTCCAATCTGTACCTGTGAGGTGGGAAAAGGTGGCGGAGAGCAAGAGCCCAGATGAACTCCCCAGACAACAGGATAGAATAGAATGGAAGGAATACCGATTTCTCATTTGAATTTCTGTTTCAAATGAAACCTCCCTTTCTGGCTTGCTGGTGAGCCCGTATCTGAGCCCATACGAGCATCCCTCTCAGAACGTGAGGACTTGCTGCAGGCACTGCATCTAGCAGATGGAGCAGCAGAACCTGACCAGTCTGCAGGGCTTTGTTCTGAACTTCTACAACATATAGGGCAGAAGCAAAGGCCCATCCTTGAGGGTGACATGGTTTCCCTCTCCCACCCTGAGAGGACATCTCAATGGGTCCTACCAGCCATCCTCACAGTGACCATGTTATTAAAATTCCAAGCAGAATTCCAAGCAGGAGATAAATATTACTAAACGGAACGTGCCTGGTTCCAGCAGGTATCAGTCAAAAGGATAGATTGACTTGTTCCTTCCGGTGGTTGGGGCACCAAGCAGTAGTCTCCTAGCCAAAAGCCTCCATGTTCACTGGCTTACTGGAAGGAGGTAATTCATTCCAAATCTGAGGCCGGAAAGCTATGTCCAAAAGCCCAACATATTTTATAAAATCCTTCAGTTCAGGAAAATCCCAATTTAAACAGATCCAAATAACCCCAGCATACACTGCAGCCACCACCACAGCTGGTCTGGTGTTTGTTCATCCGAGGAGGATTCTGTCATTTTCTGGTGCTGGGGGAAGGGGATTAGAAGAGGGGGAAAATAACCCCTCCTACCCAAGCCCACACTCCTACCCACCTCTTCAAACGTTCCCCTGGAGGGGACACACTCTTTCCCAAGAAAACAAGTCTCTATGGCCTCATAGGAAGGAGTGCCCCCCACTGGCTCAGGTTTTAAACACTGAAGGCCCCAGATGGTGGCGCTATTTTGGGAAATGTGATCTGCCTAGAGGAAGTAGGTTCCTGGGGGTGAGACCTTGGGTGTGTGTATTATCCCTGGCTATTTTCTATCTTGTTTTCTGTTTCCTGGTCAGCCATGAAGTAAGCAATGCTTACCTCAACACACGTCCCCCACCAAGTGACTGTGGACTAAACCCTCCGAAGCCGTGCGAACAAAACGATGATTCTTCATTTAGGCACAGGGACGGTAAGCATAACTAACACACATGGGAAAAGAGACCTTTCCGGTTGATCAAATACAACCACATGAGGGAAAATGGAAAGTGCCAGAATGGGGCCTAAAGCAAGTAATTTCAGGCACAAACCTTGGGGTCCCATGCTTTGTTTCTCCTTGTCCTCCTCTGACAAGTAGTAAGGACAGAACTCAGTGAGGGGGACAGTGAGAGGCAGCTCTCTCCTAGGGGGGCCACTCCCGCATAGCCAAGAGGATGGAAAGGACAAACAAGAGGCAAAGGAAGCATCCTCACAACACATGGGCCGCTAAGCCATTTCCTCACTTGGGTTCCCTCTGCCAAGCCTTGCAGTGCAGGCTGACATAATTTCCTCTCTTGACTCTGGAGTGCTCTGGTCTATTCAGCCCTCCTAGGTCTGTTGGGAAAGCACCAGCCTCCTGTGGACTCCATTAACCATACTTGAACAGTCTCTCAGCACATCACGGGAGGACCTAGGTGCAGGCTACACACAATCCAGATACAGTTTCATCCTGTTCCTGGGAAAAGCCAGCTACCACCTTGCCGAACTTTCTCTGGAGCCTGAGAATAATCCAAAGAGTTGGAGCTGGGTAAGTGAGATGGCTCAGTGGGTAAAAACACTTTGCTGCCAAACTGGAGGATGACCTTAATTTGATCCTTGGGACCCACATGGTAGAAGGAGAGAAATGACTGCAGCAAGCTGTCTTCTGTTGTCCACGTGATTGCCATGGCATAGGCAGTCACCACACATAATAAATAAAGAAATGCATAAAGACAAAATTAAAGTTGGAGAGACGGCTCAGTGGATGAGAGTATTCTTACAAAGGACTGAGTCTAGTTCCTAGCACCCACATCCAGTGGCTGACAATGCCTCTAACTCCAGATGAAGGGGATCCAATGCCTTCTTTCCAGCCATTGTGGGCACCTAAACACACACACACACACACACACACACACACACACACGCATGCATATGTACTAACACAGGCACATATATGCATACACATAAATAAAATAAAACCTAAAGGAATAGAGCTAAATTATCTGACATTTATGAGAGGTATCTAAATATGGGGAAATCTCCACGTTCCTCCCCCACAGGACTCGCTCAGTCTTCCCCGAAGGTAAGCAGCATCTTTGTGCGAGGATGTTTGTGCACATGCGCCTCTCTCATTTTTTTCTAAATTCCAATCCTTCCATCGCCAGTTTGAGATCTCTTGGCAGAACCTTCAAGTGTTCTCAGTAACAGATGCCTGGAGGAGAGGGAAGCTATGAGTTCTGAAACAGAGCAATGCACCAAGTCGACGAGGCAGCTGTTCGGCTCTGTCACTGTGTATACCACTTCACCGAAAGTGTTTAGGAAACAGATCATTCTGGAATCCATACCACCTATTCAAAATGCAGGCCCTTTCCGTTCTACCCATCTTCTCTGATTTCAGCCCGTGTTGTTTGTTTTCTGCCTTGAGTCTCGGCAATCTGTTTATGTTATGTGTGCACGTGCCTGTGCGTGTGTGTGCGTGTGTGTGTGTTCTGTGTGTGCTTCCCTCCCCAGCCTTGCCACGTTGTCCTCAAGTGACTCTAACTCCTCACTTTTAATTCTCATGACCACATGATGGGGGCTCCACTCCTCCCCCCTTTCTTCCTTCCTCTCCTCCCCCCTCTCATCCCTTGCTGATGAGCTCTGCCAGGGACACTCTCAAGCCCGTGCAGGGAAGGGGTCTTTTATTTAAGAGAATTCCACAGGGCCCTGTGCAAAGAGGCTGTTCCGACCACAGTCACAAGCCTTCCCGTGACTCCTCGGACTACAGCCTATGCAAAGCTTGGTCCATACTAAACCTTCTCTCCAAAGTCCACCCAGAGAAGCACTTCAGCTAGCAAAGAACTGGTTGGTTATTGAAGATCTACTCTCTAGCCAACTATTTGATGGTGGGCACATCACCCAGCCTAATTAGCCCTCAATATCCATAATTATGAAAAGAATGGCTCAGGTGTGTCTAACCTTTTAACATCAAGATACAATGTTGCCATCTACACAGGCCATGTTTAAGAATCCCACAATTGATTTACTAAAAAGAAAGAAAAGAAAAAATATCTCTTAGCATTTTAAATAAGTTTAGGATCTTGTGTTGGCCTATACACTCAGGCATACTGGGTCTATGTGTCTCAGAGCTCATTCATTGGCTGGACACTTCTGGAAGATGGATTTGACTGGATGAGGTTGCTAGTAGTTGTCTCAACCTTGATTAAGTGTAGCCAAGGGGAGATCTGGTTAGGACAGGTCCCTAACCCTACATGAAGATTCTAGACCTTTAGTCTTCAGTTTGACTTTGTATTCTGGAAGTTACTATTTCTTTCTTTTAACATTTTTTTTAAAAAATTTTAATTTATTTTTATTATGTATACAATATTCTGTCTGCATGTATGCCTGAAGGCCAGAAGAGGGCACCAGATCTCATTACAGATGGTTATGAGCCACCATGTGGTTGCTGGGAATTGAACTCAGGACCTTTGGAAGAGCAGGCAATGCTCTTAACCACTGAGCCATCTCTCCAGCCCCTCTTTTAACATTTTTAAAAAGAGATTTATTCACTTGTATTTTTCTTTAGTGTTTTGCTTGCATGTATGTTTGTATACCATGTGTGTGCAGTATCCACAGAGGCTAGAGAAAGCATCAGATCTCCTGAAACTTGTGTTATAGACAGTTGTGAGCTGTCATATGGATGCTGGGAATCAAACTTGGGTCCTCTGGAAGATCAGGCAGTGTTCTTAACCAGACAGCCATCTCTCCAGCCCCAAAGTTCACATTTCCAAGATGGTCTTTATGGATGCTCATGATGCAAGGCTGAAGGTCACACCAAAAACAACTGGCCCAGGGGAGCTTTCACCCTTAATGGCTCACGGCTCTCTGCCCAATGTGGTGATGAGCCATCAAAACTATTTAACTCTAACCATATGAAAAAATTCCATAAAGGGCCACAAAAGTGGCAGAGCTTTGCCCTTCCCTGCCAGGTTTGCTTTTGGCCCTATCTTTTGAAATCAATTATCTGCTAAGCTAAGCAACAAAGGCATAGGAGAGAGAGGAGAGTTTACCTGACTTAACTTTTAGCTGGAAGTAGTTGCCACCCGTACAAGGGCCACCTAAAATTACAAGATAGGACCTTCTCCATGTGGCCACGTAAGGATCAGAAGGAATTGTACAGGTGCCATGTGCCCGGGCTGCTAACCTAGGTTGGCTGACCGCATGGGTCACTGGGGCTCGTGCAATATGGACCTGGTAGTCTCACAGACTGGTTAAAGACCATACACTATAGACTCTGGAGTGGGAGAAAAGCAGCACTGCTCCGCGATATTTACTTTGTTTACAAATCTCTAATATTTTCAAACTGTAACATTAGAAACCTTTCTGCCATTAGACGCTAACGATCATCCAACAAGTACCTGCAAAATCCTGCCTAGACCATTCGGGCAGTCAGGTAGCCTGGTGTGAAACAAACTGCGTGCCGTGCCCCCCTGAGGATGCAGAACGATGCTGATAGAAGGAACTGGGGTTCTAAGCTCCTGCCCTCAGATGGATCTGAGCCCAAGATGAAATTCTACTTACCTGAATGCAAAAGCACAGGCCAAGGCACAGTACTAGGAGAGACTTAATGAAGAACAGGGAAAAGACTCAGGGAATGAGTGTCATACCACACGAGCATGAGGACCCAGGTTCAGCTCCTCAGCTCTTATGTTAAAAGCCAGGTACGTTAAAAGAGAGGTACATCTGTTATCCCAACCCCAGGGAAAAAAGAGAGAAAGAAACTTGGGGCTAGCTGGCCTGCCAATCTAGCTGAGCTGGTGAATTCCTGGTTCGGTGAGAAACCATAGCTCAACAAATAAGGTAGAGATGGGGAAAACGGCTCAGTGGTAAAAGGGCTCGCTACTCCTACAGAGGAACAAGGTTTGATTCCCAGCATCCATATGGCAGCTGACAACTGTAAGTCCAGCTCCGTGGAATACGACACTCTCTTCTGGATTCTGACAGCACCTGCACACATACATGTACACAACCACACACAGATGGAGGCAGATACATGTAATTTTAAAATAGTTAAAAAAAATGATTTGCTGATATAGTTCAGTGATTAAGAGCACTTGCTGATCTTCAAAGGATCTGAGTTCAGTCCCCAGCACCCACTCCAGCTCCAGGGGACACAGACCTCTCTTCTGTCCTCCACAGACATGGCACTCATGTGAACATACACAATTAAAATAATAAAATTTATAATAATAGTAATAAATCTAAAAAAATAAGGCATAGACCCAAATTTGACCTCTGGCCTCCATACACACACACACACACACGTGCACACTCCATACAAACCTGCACAAACAACACACACAAACTGAAAGGAACTCAGAGAAATGTCACTAGGTCTGTGTCCCCCACCCCACTCCCTCTGAACACTTACACTCCCTCAAGCCACCATGACTAGGAGCAGTCTAGTCATTAGATGAACTAAAGCCAAGTGAACAGTATGCAATATTATGCTAGACTAAAGAATTCAATTTAAATGAATTTAAACTTGGTTTTGGCCAGTTTAGATATTGTCAACTGGAAGGAGACTCAGATATGGGTCCATCCCTAAAAGTTCTAAAAAGTCTTCCTAAATTTCCCAATAACTTGACACACTTATATTTGTTGGAGACAAAGTGCGGAAAATAATACCTGGCTGCCTATTTTCATAAAAAGAATTTTATTTTGATGAAGTCAAGCTCATTTCATTAAACACTGTTTTCACTCTACGCTGATGGTAGTCAGTAATTGCTATGGAAATTACTTAAGATGCAAAGCCTGAAGAATTGACTTTCTAGCCCAGAGAAACTTTATAAACCCAACTTGAATAATAGCAAAAGAAATACCAGTGATTTCAGCCTTGATATGTGACATATTAATCACAAACTCCAAACAACCAACATAAAAATGAATTCTCAAATTCATTGGCCCCAAGCCCTGTCTACCAACGTCAAAATATATTCCTTTCCCCAGGCTCTCAGTGGGGTCTTCAGACATAAAATAGCGATGGTTTGCTATTTGCTCAGCTGCTTCACAAACTTTTGAGGGGCCTATTTCATCCAAAAGCTACAATCAATTTAAGTACTGAAAAGTTATACACAGTCTGTATCCCCTAAGAAATAAGAGGGAAGACCACACAATAACCATGAGCTCCTGCATACAATTTGAGTCGCATAAAAGCAACATATGAGGAAAGAGGGGAATGGGGTCTTAAGAAGCCATAAGTCTGCAGCTGGCAGATAAAATGGCATCCCGGATAATCACATTCAATTGTCACTAATGTTAATATATGTCGGCAACAGTGGAGTGCCGCGCACCAGAGGTTAGCTTTACTGCCCAAGTGCAGATGTTTGCAGCTCCGCGTCTCTGCCATAACCCCGTGGGGTGGCATTTTCATGTGCGCCACATGAATTTATAGCCAGGGAGCCATAAATGTTTCAGTTCCTCAAACCTTTTGGCTCATGGAGATTGTCACGGTTTTTGTGGAGTAGAGGGGTGCAGATGGCTTCTGTTAGCAAGTCATTTCTAGGCCAGCTCAGGGTTACAGACTAGGCCAGCTTCTGAAGTGCTGGTTTTCCACCCCATCAAAGCCACTCAGGTCTGAGGTCCCACAATTGACTCCTTCCCTTCAAATCTGCAGTACTGCCAAGGCCCCAGTGGGCCAGGTCTAGGCTAGGCTCAAAGCTTTCAGAAGTGGGCCAGAGACACAGGCTGTACATCCATGATGACGTGGCTGGTTTTAGAACAGAGATAATGACCAGCCCCATGAGGAGAAGGGATTCAAAAAAAAAAAAGAGCTTCAAGGAATTAGCTTGCAGAGCTCAAGTCTGAATCACATCTTCAAAGCCCAGGACAAAATGCATAAGTAATGAAAGAGATATTTGTGTCCATGGGTACCTGTCTGCATGTGTGAGTCCCTAAGTGCCCATAGGGACCTATCTTTATGTTTGTCCCACTGTGTGTACATATGTGTATATGTGTATGTGTTTTTGTGTATGTGTGTCTGTCCGTAATTACTAATCCATGTCTGTGCATGCATGTGCACATATATGTGTATTTGTGTCTATGTTTGTTTCTCTATGTGGACCTGTGTTGATCACACATGTGGGTTAACATGTAAAAAAAGAACAAAGCCACATCATCTAGAAACCAAACAGCTTGTTCCAGAAGGTGCCTGAAGTTTAGTATAGGTGAATCATAGAGTGTCTGGGCTGGGGGAACAGACTGCATAGTCTGGAAAGAACACAAGCTTGGGACAAAGGTAGATCTTGGTGAAACTCTGACCCCATCATCTACTAGAAGTGTGGCCTTAGAAGGCTACCAAGTCCACAAAAGGCTCCTGGTTCTCATTAGTAAAGTGTGCCTTGGAGGGTCGACATGAGGACAAAGTGGGGACATGGTAGGGGTCTTGGGAGCACCATGGATAAGAACTTGTAAGCAAGCAACAAAGCCACCATGGGGAAAGATACTCGGTATAACAAGAAAAGTGATTTTTTTTGTTATTTTTGTGGTTTTTGTTTGTTTTTTATTTTGTTCAGTTTTTAGAATTCTATCTATAGCCCCTTCCATGAGCACTGAATGGTGACAGAGACATTCGTGGAAGGACCTCAAGGAATAATAGCATAGGCACTTCAACCTCCTCTTCCCTGTCACCATGGGGCAGGTGGGCCAGGGACAACCAGAGCTGATCCTGCTCCACTGAGAGAGCCACCAGGAGGACTCCTCCCCAGCTCAAACCACACACAAGCTCTGTCCCCTTCCCTGCCCTCAACACTGTGAAGGTGAGGGCACACTTTCCCTGGGAGGGAGCAAAACCCACTGTGTCTCACTAAAAACCACACAACTGAGGAAAACCTCCTTCAAGACACGTGAGTCAGCACTGCAAACAGCAGAAGGACATGTCTAAAATTTTCTGTTATCAGAAGCTCCCCTGCTTTCTCTATGTGGAAATAAAATGCTCCTAGGGACTGTGCCTGAACTGCCATCCAAAACTCGGAAAAGATGTCTAGGCCGGCTCGCCCCTGCATGGCAAGATTGATGGAGTTATCTCTCCAGCCCTGGGCCTTCAGATTCTCAAACTTCTTCATGAAGGGGTTTGGATAGACTAAAGGGTCCCGGGGCTTCATTTTCTCTACAAGTTTGTTCAGTGGAGCCAAACGAAAAGTAACCCAGTTGCTAATCTGGTGTCCTTTGAGGAATCTTAAAATATACCCCAGCCTGCAGTGTAGAGTCCTGAAAATCCTGCTATCTGGTGATTTTTGGATCAAGGATTGGAAGCTTCAAAAGATGAACTCACTGTGTAACCTGGAAACGTGTGGCCATTAGCTCATTATCATCTGCATAAAGCAAACCACCTCACAACTCAGCGGTAGGTTCAGTAATTTTGGCTGGGGCAGAACGGGGCTTCATCTCTCACCTCGCAAGGTTATAGCAGTCATAACAGTATATGCTGAGGAAATGGCTGAGCTCCAGAGAAAGCAGGGGAGAAGGCAGTTAGTTGATGAGGCTCCCGGGTCAGGAGGCCACAGCTACCAGGGATGTCACCTCACCCCAGCCCGATAATACTTTTTCTATTTACAGAGTTTACCACCTCCATACACATCCGTGAGTCCAAGAAGAACAAGAAGATCCCATGCTTATCTTCCCTTCCCGGCTATTACCTAAAACTGCACGGTTACATTTATGCTGCCTCTTCTCCCACAGACTCACAAGGTAACATCTGTTTCGGAGACAGATGTTTGCGCCAGAACGCTCTTCTGCTCATTAATGCTCTTATGGTTAACATCTAACTATCCTACTCATTAGCTCTTAATAATACTTCTTGTATCCGAGCCATGCCCAAGATGCGCTCTTCAGAACTCTGCCATTATTGTCGCTTCTGGTGCCGTTGAATTAGCGCTGCTGAATAAAGGGAAAAGTAAAAATAAGCCCCTTGAAGAAGGCCGCTGTGTGTTAGAGCTCCGTCTTCGCGGACTGAAACAAGCTGAAATCAATTAAAAGTGTGTGTTCAGAGAATGCTTCTCAGCTGCCTAATTGCACCACCTCTGCTTCGGGGCCAAAGTTTGACTCTCTGCCAAATTGCCATCAAGAATGGGCGGCCATCAGCCACTGCTGTACTGCGACTGCTGGAGCCCAACTAATGAAGGAAGCCTGGTGCATTCTGGGGCCTGGCGCACAAAGGTTCCACTTCCCAAAAGTGGTCTTCTACTGCTCGGTTCTTCCAGCACACTCCAGGGCTGTCCAGGATAAGGGTGCCAAGACAGAATATTGTATCCCACCTGGGGTCTTATCTGACCTCGGGAACAGATTACCTACAATAAACATCTACCCTAGACTCTCTATTCACACACCGGCAACTTCTCCCAACCAGAATTAGCTCAAGGAATGTGGAACCCGACACACCATTTATTGAGTTTCTTGTGGCACACAGGAAGGCTGGTTATTTTTCTACCCGTTCATTATTAGTAACCTGGGGGCAGCTCCAGGAGACACAGGGAACAGAAAAGATATAGCTCAATGTCTTCTGACTGGTTCGACAGTACCACAGATTGTGTCTCTGAAACACTCTCAAAAACTACCTTTAAAAAAAAAAAAAAAAGCCGGGCAGTGGTGGCGCACGCCTTTAATCCCAGCACTGGGGAGGCAGAGGCAGGCGGATCTCTGTGAGTTTGAGACCAGCCTGGTCTACAAGAGCTAGTTCCAGGACAGGCTCCAAAGCCACAGAGAAACCCTGTCTTGAAAAACCAAAAAAAAAAAAAAAGAAAAAAAAAAAAAAAAAAAAAAACCCTACCTTTTAAGATTTATTGTTTGTTTATGTGTAGGTGTGAACATGTGGGTACAGGTGCCCACGAAGGCCAGAAGAGGGCATTGAAACTCTGGGAGCTGAAGATACAGGTGGTTGTAGCTATCCAACTTGGGTGCTGGGGACTGAACTCAGATCCTCTGGAAGAGCCACAAACACGATTAATGACTGATCTATCTCTTTGGCTCTGAACACTGTTTTAGAAAAGAACCCCTTAGGGGCTGGAGAGATGGCTCAGCAGTTAAGAGTACTGACTGTTCTTCCAGAGGATCTGGTTTCAATTCCCAGCACCCACATGGCAGCTCACAGCTGTCTGTAACTCCAGTTCCAGGGGATCTGACATCTCCCCACCAATGCACACAAAATAAAGTTAAATAAATTATTAAAAAAAGAAAAAACCCTCAAGTTAATGTTTTAACAGGCCAACATCACTGTTAAAACAGTTGAAGAAAACAAGATACAAACAAAACTAAAGTTGATTTATACAATAAGAATATATATATATATATATATATCCTTCAAGAAACATGAACTAGAACAATGTACTGTTTGGGGACCAGGAGAAAGGATGCTTAATAAATCATCAATGATTGTTTCCATGGTTACAACTGAGATATAGTTACCATATTGTTTATCTTTGTGTGACCATCCCCTACTGGGAAAAGCTAATTACAAGAATCTTGTTCATAAGCAAATACAAAACTCACTTAAGCTAAAGGCTTAGGAGATTGTCAAGTTATGAGAAAATGTGAAACTTATGGCAAGCCCAGAAAAAAATCCAGTATGTGGAGTTCTCTGTACCCAGCATCTCTCAGACCCCATGAACTCCCATGCACGTCTTGAGCCTGTTCTTGTGCTTTTTATAGAAGGTTCTTCCTTTCTGCCTAAGCGGCTGCCTTTCAGCAAAGACTACTTGGCAAACACTGCGTTATCAAGTATAAATCAGATACGCTACTTTGAAATCTAAACCCACAAAGGATATGTCCCATAACACCCCATAAAAATGAAAAATAGAAATACTACATTATCGCTGCCAAGAGCAATAGAAAAAAATATGAATGGAAATGATTGCTGGGCGTGTCTCCTATGCGATGTCATTTAAATAACCTCCCCTGTTACTTGAATCTCTACAATTGGACAGGCTGACATGTTGCAAAATGAAATAAGAGGATCGTTTGTGAGGAAATTAAAATGTTATGAACTGCCCTGGGTGTTGTTGGCATTATGAAAAAAAATGTTGAGGACTAACTACAGTCAAAACCTCCTTCTCCGTCAGTCGACAGAGCCATCAGAGGCTCAGAAGCAGTGTGCCAGGAGAATTCATCCGAGGAAAAGGGGGCTCTTCTGACCTCCTCTCTTTAAACGAACCCTGGGGAATCCACAACAGGTACAGATCAAGTAGGACAGTCTCTCTCCCAGTCTTCTTCTTTTTTCTCTATTTTTCTTTCTTTTCTTTTTTTTTTTAATTAGGCTATATACTTTGCTCTCCCCACTCCACTTCTGCCCCCTCCCATGATCCCCATGCTCTCAATTTACTCAGGAGATCTTATCTTTTACTACTTTCCATGTAGATTAGATCCATGTATGGCTCTCTTAGGGTCCTCTTTCTTATCTAGGTTTTCTGGGATTGTGAATTGTAGGCTGGTTTTTCTTTGCTTTATGTCTAAAAGCCACTTATGAGTGAGTAATATGATATTTGTCTTTCTGAGTCTGGGATACCTCACTCAATATGATGTTTTCTAGATCCATCCATTTGCCCACAAATTTCAAGATGTCATTATTTTTTCTGCTAATTTTTTCTGCTAATTTTTTCTGACTAATTCCTTGTATTTCCTATGACTAAGGTCACAATGCTTAGCTCCCCACAAAGGCTAAAGAGAACACAAGGAAATAGCACCATCTTCCACCTCCAGTACTTTTCTCCAAACTCAAGGGGACCTGTACGGTACCTTTCCTGTGGCAGGGCTCCCTTCCACATGATGGGTAAGGGGCCACAGAGACCATCTTGGATTCAGTGTTGAAAGGCATGTATCCACTGTCTGTCTACCTAGAGCCCCCGCCAGACAATGGATACAGCAAAATTCAAGGCCTAAAGAAGCTGGTAATGGGACCACTGGAAGCTGGTGAGTTTCTTACAAGGTTACCAGGGACAGTGGGTAGATGCTAAGGCATTTTAGTAATTATGATCGCAAGCTGTTTACAAAATAACTTGACAAGCAAATTGATTAAGAAAATTTAAACAATTATGAAAAAGCCTCGTATTACATACACGAGAAGCCTTCCCCCATAACATGCAGTAATAATTCCAACAACGTATTTTATATATGTGTATATTTGCCACATGTATGTGGGTTCCCACAGGGGACAAAAGGGGGTATCAGAAGCCCTGGAGTTGGAATTATAGGGGAGCCACCTAAGGTGGGTGATGGAAACTGAATTCGAGTTGTTTGGAAGAGCAGCAAATGCTCTTCACCACTGAGCCATCTCTCAGCCCTGGCATTAATTTCTTTAAGTGAAGCCATTAGATAAGACGAGTGACAAAAGACTGAATTTTAAAAAAAGATTATGCTAATGTAGAGCTCAATAAAAATCAATAAAAAAAGATTGTGCTAAATGTGACCAGTGTCTACCTGTAAGAAGTTACTTTGTAAATATCAATCCAGCCTGGTGACAAACTCACGTCCCAATTTCTCAAAGAATAGCAGAAAACAACACAAAGGCTATACAAGTATAACAATTTTTAAAGCTTAACAATTAGATTTTTAAACACCCCCTTGGTTGGTTGGTTGGTTTGTTTGTTTATTTATTTATTTATTTATTTATTTATTTATTTATTGTTTTGGTTTTTCGAGACCGGGTTTCTCTGTAGCTTTGGAGCCTGTCCTGGAACTAGCTCTTGTAGACCAGGCTGTCCTTGAACTCACAGAGATCCACCTGCCTCTGCCTCTTGAGTGCTGGGGTTAAAGGTGTGTGCCCCCACCACCCAGCAACCCCTTCTTTTTAAAGCAGCACATTTCTTTCTTTAAGCAAATCTTCTACAAGATCCTGAAGGCACACCAGATGACACGAAAGCATGCATGTTTGAGGGGAATCGCAAAGTGGAGCCTCACACCTCCTTGCCTCTGGATGAAACTCACAGGTACCCTCACTGAGTACCCATGAATGTCTGGGATACATGCTACTAACTCCCTCAAAGTCAGGAAAACTACCAATCTGGCCCATCTTTCCCATTGAACAGTCGGGCTCCAGAATCATAAAATGAAGTTGCAAGAATCTGGACTGCTACCTGTGTTTGCTATGTGTGTGTGTGTGTGTGTGTGTGTGTGTGTGTGTGTGTGTGTGTGTGTGTGTGTGTGTGTATGTGTGTGGACTAGAGGTTGATATAGGGTGTTTTCTTCAATTGCTCTCTACCTTAATGTTTAAACCGGTATTACTCGCTCATGAGTTCAGCTAGATTGACTGGCCAACGATCTCCAGGGATCCACCTGCCTCTGCCTTCCCAGGTTTGGGATTAGAGACAATGGGATTAGAGACCATGGTGACAGAACAGGCTTTTATGTGGTAGCTGAGAATCCTAACTCAGGTTCTTACACTTGTGTAGCAAGCACTTACTGACTTGAGTCATCTCCCGAGCTCCGACCTTGTACTCTCTGTTGTAACTACCAAGAGGTTTAGAATGATGGATCATAGACCACAAAGGAAAATTCCACATTTGCCCACAAGTGGAAGGAAGGAGACCGATAATGTTGAATGATGGAGGTGAGATTTTTCACATCAGGCAAATAAGGTCCTGTGGGGTTGGTACCCTGCCAGGGCCCATTCTCCCATGGGACAGCCTTAGCAGAGCAATGAGGGAGGGCTCTCAGAGGCTTTCTGTGGCTTTGAGGAATTGCTCTGTATACCAGGGTCCTTTATAGAGCTCTATGTCGACTTGGGAGAAGTTGGCATTGGGTAATTGCCCTTATCAGCTACCCCAGTGCAAGTATATGTAACAATGTGGCACGGGGTAAATCCAAGGACATTTTGTTCTTTACCAGAGACTGACAAGCTCATTTAATGGCAACAACTCATAGTCCACAAGAAAATGCTGAGTCTCACTTACAGGCACTGTGAAATTTCGGCAAAGAGAGCCAAACAGCGCTGGCAGCTATTTTCGACCTGCATATTTTAATACTGCGCATCTATATTTTTTCTTAACAAAATAGATGAAACTTTCTGTCCCAATAAAGTCCTTGTGAGGAAGACTATGACCCCTACAGAGACGGGGAAACTTGCTTCTGAGACGAAAGGCAAAGCCATCATCTGCCTTGCACCCAGCTGTTGGGGGCTTAACCAAGGAGCTTCCATAGCCGTCAAACACAGCCTCTGATATTTAGGCTAAGGGCTTCAGAGCCGTTACAGTCAGGGCTTGGCCCACTCCAGAAGGACACCTGGATAAGTGCACACGGGGACACATGGCATGCGAGCTTACCCAAGTGAGTTCACTCATGACTGGCTTAAATTCCCAGATTTTACTTACACCCAGCTCTGCAGTTTCCTCCCTAAGGGGGTGGCAGTTCAAGAAGCATTTTACAGGAGCGTTCAGTCAGCATGTGTTCCTGCAAAGCCCTCTCCACAAAACAAACATTAAATCCACCCCACTTAAACAATCTTCCCTTTTTTTAAAATTTTATTTTCCCTCTCAGATGGGTTTTAAGCTGCGAGACTAACATCCTTGGGAGAAAGTCCTGACTGCTTACGTACACAGTCCACAAAAGATGCCCAGCCAATGAAGAGGTTGTCCAGGGCAGGGCTTAGGATACAGTAGGAACCAAGTTAGCCAGAGTACCAGGTTCCCAGAACGTGGGGTCTGTGCTACACCCTTGTCAACTTTTTGCTGAGACTGGCCTATCAGCGAGGCCTCTTTGAAATAGCAAGGAGCTATTTTCTAAACCAGCTCATTATGACTTGGATTTGAATAGGCAGCAGATTCCCATCATCACATGGATGCTGTGGAAGAAGAAACTTCTGTTTGTAGCCTAAGCTCTTTCTCCCAGTGCCTTCACATGGTTCAGAGATTGGTCTTCCATGACTGCTGCTAGCCTACTGCATCAATTTTGCCTTCTCCCATCATCCTATATCCCAGGCACAGTATTCATTGTTCTTTTCTTTGCCCCCAAAATGTCCTTCTCCAGATGCCCCTCTGGCTTGAAAGGCTAGTCCTGCCTTAGCAGAGCTCTGTGCAGTACCCACCAGCCTGGCTGATTGTTCTTTCTAGAGAGCCCCAATGTTTTGGAGGTTCTTTCAGGCCAACCCTCAGCCAGTGTAGCTCATCACTTGTGTCAAGCCAGGCTCTCCCTTCCTGGGCAGCAGGAGTGAGAGCTAATTGATCTTCGGTCTACACAGCTAAGGAAGTGAAGTGCCAAGCACTCCGTGATCAAAAATCACATGTGTACAAATAGAGACTGGTCAAGTCTTTGGATCCAGGAAAACAGATCAGGAAGAGGGGTGGGTGGGCAATAAGGCAAAGAGCACAGGCAAAGTAGAGAGAAGCTGGAAATAATCTCGCGGCTCGCAGTAGAGGAACAAGTAAATACCATGTTTATACTGTGGGCAACGATTCACTCGTTAGTGGAATGAGGAAGATCTGCTGCAGGCAAATGAGTCACCAGGTGAAAAACACTCCTGAGAAAGCAACTAGGAGGGATTTTTAAAAAGTAACCATTGCCTCTAAGTAGAAGGTAACACTGGGAAGGTAATTTGTAATTTTCAATTTTTCACTTTACTCATTTTGTGAAATGCTTGAGTTTTTGAAATTCAAAATGGACTAAAAGAGTCTCCCTTCTGATGGAATTTGATTGTAAACGTTGCCAGGTTGGTTAACAACCCCCATTTGAAAGCCACCTAGCTAATGCAATGATCTATAGTGGCCCCAGACAGATCCCTGAAGAGCAGGGGCAATAGTAAAGGCAGTCTGGGAATGTGCGAGATGCACTTCCCTTATGCTCTCAGATTGGCTTCTCTGGTTCAACACTCTGCTAGGCTCCCTTCTGCTAGCCTGGTATCCAGATTTGAGTTATTTCAACTCAATAAATATTTAGCGGGCATCTCCCACGCGGAAGGCATATGTGCTTAGAAATGGATGTTAAAAAAGGATTGTGGGTAACATAACAGGTCTCCACACCCCAGACAACACTCCCACTCTCCTTTGAGATCAGCAGGACTTTAAGATAAATAAACACTAAGACAGAACACAAGGAAAGGAAAAGTCAAAGGAGAGGAAGGGGAGGATGGAAATGGGACGACCTTGGAGGAAGTGAGGTCAGAATGGGGAACCTAGAAAGACAGCCGAAGACTGACAGGAAGAGCTAGAGAAGATGGGCAGAGGGAGTTGCCTTCCATGGCTTCTCACGTGCAAGGTGGTGATTTAAACACTAGCAATGGTGGCTTTCGGGGTGTTTCTGCCATCACTGCCACGTCTACAGGAGGATTCCAGCGAGACTATCCTAGATACAATAAAATTCTCACCTAGACCAGGTAAAACCTGGCAACTGGAGCATCTTTTCTTGCATGATACTTAGAAAGGGTTTTGCATTCTAAAACCCATCAATCTGAGCTATAGATGACTTCACGAGCCTTAACCTATATATCCCATGCGCCATCACTGTCCTTCTTACGATTATCGTTGTCACTTCTACATAGAGCATCATCTCCAAGAAAGCAGCTTTGGTGTTTTTCACTCCACCTCACAGTGGAGAAAATTCTGGAGCTGGAATCATCTGGTAGTCCAGACTTCATATTAGCAAGAAAAGGAACACAGGTCTTCAGCTTCACAGACTGGACCCAGACAAGGATTGCATTTCCCCGTGACTCCAACAGGGAGGACATGTGGGGTGATCTGTGCAAAACCTTGCCCCACAAACAGGAAATACTGAGCATATTTTGACAATTACTATTTGTTTTGCTAGCTTGGAGTAAAGTTCACTGCTCTGGATCAGTGTTATTAGAATGCGTGAGCCTTTCAAATAATAAGTACTATTTGAGAGCAATTGTTACTTTAACCACGAATTAAGATCATAAGTCTTTTGTTTAAAATGCGATTATGTGTTCAACTGAGCACTTCCAAAGGTTTGGGCCTTAATTCTCTCCCAGGCAACTTAGGCTTTGCTGAAATTTTTCATTTACAAATTAGGTTCATTTATGGCAGAAAATGAAAAGTCATGATCAGACAGACCCAGAAATGGGGCCATCCTTTACCTAGAAGGAGCAATTAGCTGAAATATCTGTGGGGAAATTTTATCATTCTTGTATTGTCGATTTTACAGAGTATCGAGGAAACCCTCTGAAAACCACAAGAACACAGCCCTTAAGGTAGATCCTAGTGATCTTGCTGCAGAGGTAATGTCACGGGTGTGGCAAGAGAGTGATAGGCCCTTGCTGGCCATTAGGTTAAGATAACCATGACAGGTTTCTTCTGGTGTATTTTTTTTGTTGTTGTTGTTGGCAGGAGTATGGTTCCAAGCCCTGGCTATAGGCATGCACTGCTCTGGTTGCAGCCCTTAGTTTCCAGAACAAACATGTCTTAACCTAAGACACAGGCCACAAAGAGGTGACCATGTACGCTCCCGTCCTGTAGACTGTGACAAAGGGCACAGGATCGCTTATCCTGAGCTGGGTGGCATTCTCTCTGATGTTGCTTCTGAGACTTTATGGTATCAAACCAAGTCATAACCACTTAGGTCATGAGAAGCAGTCAACTCCACCGCTGAGTGGAGGACCCACAGTCTACTTGGGCTCCCAGAACAGTGTGTGGACCCCGAACCCCACTGGAGAGTGGAGGACCCACAGTCTACTTGGTCTCCCAGAACAGTGTGTGGACCCGAACCCCGCTGGAGAGTGGAGGACCCACAGTCTACTTGGGCTCCCAGAACAGTGTGTGGGCCCAGAACCCCGCTGGAGAGTGGAGGACCCACAGTCTACTTGGGCTCCCAGAACAGTGTGTGGGCCCAGAACCCCGCTGGAGAGTGGAGGACCTACAACTTTACTTTGGCTCCCAGCATAGCACGTGGACCCAACCCCACTGATTCCTGCTCCTCTCTTGCTGCGTTGCTGTGGCCACAGCTGTCAGGGAAACTGTTCTCATCCTTGCCAAAAGCAACAAGACACCTGGCTATGAAGGACTGGACCAAGCTGCGGAATGAGGGCCCCTCCAAAACGCTTGTTGTCAAAGCCAATGAGGATAGAGAAGACTTAGTATGAAGTGATCCTGGTCCTTTGTATCAGGTGGGTCAAGGACTTCACAAGGTAGCCACAGACGCAGCCCTGATAATAACAGCTCACTACTGATCTAGGTCTTTGCCCCAGCACACAGCAAAGCTAGCCGCTGCTGGACAGACTCCTTCCAGCCTCTTGCAGCTGGGTCTCATCATTAGCAATCGCCACCCCTTCCTCCAGCTGATGCCATCTAAGGGCACCAGATTCACTATTCACACCTGACTACCAGGCAACTGCTAACAGGGCCAGCCTCCCGAGGTGAAGGGGTTTGCCCAAAGGCATTGTGCTGGCAGTGTGGTAATTAACTAGACGGAGATCTCCATTAGGGTGTGGCTTTTTGTGGTGCCCCCAAATACCTGGAAGGCATCTAGGAAAGAACAGTCACTCATTAAACGTTTGTTGAATTGTTTAAAAAAAAAAAAAGGACACTGGAATGACAGACATCCTGTTGATAATACACATAAATTCCATGACATGGCTCCCATTCATAATTTCCCAGTGTAAGGTCAGAGTTGGTTTTTTAATGTCATCGACCTATAGACATAGATATCCCTGACGATGTCTTCTAAGTTCTCGGCTAAAGGGCAATCTATATTTGTCCCTGGCTGAAGAACCAGGTGGGACACCAACGTTCATGAGCCACTTAGCTATTTCATTCGCCGTGTTTATTTTATTCTCAAATTAGGAAAGACAAAACGGAATGGAAAGGGAGGTTCATGCGAAGCCTCACACCGCCGATGAGACGTATTAACAGAAAAGTGGCACACAGGGGCTCTTATTTGTCCCAGTGGGGAAGAAAGCTTTCTTCACAAGGAGAACCTGAGTTCAAATCCTCAGCACTCAGGGACAATACCAGCTATAACTCCTGTGAACCTATGACCCCAGTGTTTGGGGTAGGGGCAGGGCAGGGCACGGCACGGCAGGGCAGGGCACGGCACGGCAGAGCAGGGGTGGGAGGGTGGGGCTAGTTACTTGCTAACCTGGCTCCAGATTCAGTGACAGACTCTCTCCTGAAAGGGCAAAGTGTGACAGAGCAGGACGTCTACATCGTCCCCTGGCCTCAGAATGTACATACAGGCACATGCACCCACACGTGTGCTCGTGCAAACATACACACACACACACACACACACACATAACCCCACAACAATCAAAAACCAAAAGACTTTCTTCAACACCATGGCTTTGACTGTTTTGAGTGAACTGAATCCATTTTTGGCGGTAACTCCCTCGGGGAAACATTCCTTTAAACCTGTGTTTTGAGAAATGAAGTTAATGGACCAGAATGAGCTTATTGTAAAATCCTCATCAACTCAGGAGATCAAGTTGAAGCCCTTCTACCCCGAGGTGAGTGCAACTCGATTGCTGGACGCTCTCGGAGTGGCTACCCAAAGGTCATCTTTCTTGCATTGAGGGGAGTTTTTAAAATAGTACACTTGGCTTCACACCGTTATCCTTCACCATACATAATTTAAAAAGAAGGAAACACGTTGGACACTAACCCAATAAAATCACCAGCAAAAGTCTAGGAACAAAATTCAAAAGACATTCAGGAAGAGTCTACTGTGTTCTCCTCCCACCCATGCCCGTTTAGCAAGTGGGCACCCTTTACATGATTCTATCCGTTTACTGCAGCATTTGCTTATTGATGTTTGTTGATCTGTTTTTTTGGAGACAGTGTCTCATGTAGCCCCGGGCTGACTTTGAACTTGAGGTCTTCCTGCCTCTACCCCCACAAGTGCTGGGATTATAGGGATACACCATTATGCTGGTTTATGCCATGCTGGGGGTGGTGTACTAGGCATTGAACATGGTTAGGTGAGCAGTCTACCAACTAAGCCACGTCCCGTCTTAACTGATCACTTTGGAAAGCTAGGGGAGAAAGGAGGGTTGTGCACAGAAGATCTCCCTTCTCTATCTCACTCCACCCCCATGCTATCTACAGCTCAGGGAGCCTTGGGACAGGTTCTGCTCCCTAAATGAGATAATGACACATTCCTGTAGCCTTAGCTCTGGTCCTTGATCCTTCTTATCTGCCACAGTGTTGTTTACAGTCTTCTGCTTCATTAGATTGGCCCTTGTCGTACACTCCTTACTGCTCCAGCTAAGGCAGGAGGTTTGGGAATGGCTAATCATGTACCTTTTGTATGGGAAAAGGACACCCGATAATCTACCTGGAAAACCAGTCCAAAGACCTTTGACCTCAGTCACCCACTCTTCCTGTGGTGACTTGTGCCTGCAATGCCAGCACCCGGAAAGACAGGCAGGGGGGCTGTTGTGAGGTTGAGGTCACTAGCCTGCACTACACAGTGAGTGGAAAGGCAGCCTCAGTTATAAGGTGAGACCCTCAAGAGGCAAGAACGGAGGAAGGACACATTCTCTTCTCTTTGGTGCTGGAGCTGCTTATACGTTGCCCATGCTCCTGTGACTAACCCCTTACCTAGGCTGCTGGAAATCACTTTCAATTTGCCAATTCACCAAGCTAGACTTGGCTGACATCTTTTCTTCAGTCTGTAGTTGATCTCCCTTCTGGGGTGACTAGATGTTCAGGCGTTACCCCAGTAAACGTTTGCGACATCTACAGACTACCTTCCCAACCCCATACACTCAGATCTGCCCAGGACTGGACAAGCAACTGCAAACACAGATGTGACCTCCTGTCTTCCCCCTTGCAGCCCAGAAGCACCTTTGGAATGGCACAGTGAAAGCCGGCTTAGCATTCACATCCGGCCTGCTTTTAGAAGCCACAGAGGAAGACTCAGGGGCTCCAGGTTTTACTTCTAGCTGCCTCTGTTCTGGTCTCCACGGCACTTCGGAGAATGTTCTCTGACACCCAGTTTCCCTTTTCTGTGGCCCCTGCTGTGGAAAGCATGACTTTGTTTTTCTGGGGAATGGATCCAGATTCTTCTTTGATGTGCCCACAGCTTCCTGCTTCTGCTGGAGTCACGGTCAACACCCAAGCCATGCTTCTCCAGTTGAACCTAGCACTCTGTGAGCTGAGCTTAGAGGCTCTTGCATCACACAGCATTCCTCTGGACCGCTGCTTGGCTGGCCCTGTTCTCTCAAGAGAACAGAATTTTATTAAATCAGATTTCTTTCATAAAATGAACTATCCTCTCTCTCTCTGCATGTGTTTGTGTGTACTGTACACATATGTGAGTGTGTAGGGATATGCCATGCTATTTGGAAGCATATGTGGATACATGTCACCAATCACACCTTCCCAGTGTTGACCATGTGGACACTGGAGAGGACAGGACGCTGGGGAGCAAGGGTGGTTAGGCCCCAGAAGTAGTGTATGCACAAGCCTCTAGACTCTATCTTAATCCCCAAGACATCAGCAGTGTCTGGAAGCCATTAGACAAAGGATACACGAAGGGGCCGCACCAGGCTCATTTGCATGCAGGGGGGGGAGGGAGGTCTTCCTCATTGCTCCATCTACACAGCAGAATCTGTGCTGTAGCTTTGACTTCAAAAGCTCTCTGCAGGCACCTTAAGGGTTATGACCACCAAAGGGAGAAACAAGAAACTCAAGAGGCCCCAGGGAAATTGTCCTATAAGGCAGCATAACACAGTAAAAGTGGAGACAAGACATTTAGCCTCATATTTAGCCTCCACGCTCACTCTTCCTTTGTCCTTGGCCAAGACACTTAAATGTTCTCAGTTTCTCTCTTAAGATGGAAAAAGGCCTATTTGCAAGGTATTATGGAATTCAAGCACAATAACAGAACACAACAGGGAAATATCTTCCTTCGTTGATATGCATACTATGCCAACCACTGCACGATTCACCAATGTTTATAATTTCCTGGGGGCAGATGTGCACCCGGGGCTGATAGTCCATTCTTTGACAGGAGAACGTTGCCTCTGAGATAAGCAGGCTGCGTTTGGGGAGGTGGGGAATAGGCCCATCTCGCCTCCACGACTCACCTGTCGACTTCCTGGGCTTCCTCAGTGAAAAACCAGCATTTTTCTCACAGTTGGCTACGCACCACAGAGCCTTCTGTTCTCCAGTCTCAGCAAAGCACCTTCACGCAATCCAGACAGGTCATTCTTAGCACAATCAGCCCCTCTAAGTGTAGGTCCTCCCAGCTTGGAAAGGACACAGATTTGGACATCTATCTCAAACTCTTGACCTTTCTAGGTAGTGTCCCTAGCTTACAACTGCCATCAGGAAGGTGGCAATCCTGAGTTCTTCCCTTAGTGGAGGAAAGATCGGGGTCTGGTCCCTAATGGCTTTCAAATTTCTCTTCATGTCCCTCATCATTTCTTACCACCTAAAACCTATCCAACCAGTCTGATGGGTAAAGACCATCATTGTCCAATGGTCTGCAAGATCCTTATATTTGATTCCCCCTTCCTTCTCATTTGGCCCTCAGTCCACTTCATCCTACTTAGTACCACTGGAGGCTACCCGCCCCGGAATCTTCCAGCAGGTCCAGTTTGTCCTACTCCAGGGCTTTTGTGTGTACTCCTCTTCCCATGAGTGCCTTAGAAGTAAGCTTTAGTCATCTCTTTGGGTCTCAGCTCAGAAGTTATTTCCTTAAACTAGAGGAGGATCTTGCCTTCTCTGCTAGAATAAAAGATTCATGAGAGCAGAAGTGATGTGTAATTTCCTCCGAGGCATAACTTTGCAGGTAATATTTGCTCAATAAGTGTGTTTATTTATTTATGTCATAATTTATCATGTCGATGTTTCCCTTTGACGTTATGTAATATTATAAGTCTTCTAGGACCCTCTGTAACCCCCCTCAATCATCCAATTATAGGATAAGCAAATTTCCTCTGGGTCATTTCCTCTACTCAATGTCCCCCAAGGTCACTGTCTAAGTCAATGGTTTGATCTTTGGCCTGTGCCTGAAATGGCTTCTTTTCTTTTGTCTATGAAGTTCTAGTTACTTGGGTAGGTTTGTGAGGTACTTGTGAGGGAGTAAAACACAGTAAGAAGTATGTAACTTAGAACTAGAGTCCACGGTTCACAGCTAGCTTCCACAGTGCAGCCTATCTGACAAAATTCCAGGCCAATAAAGAGTCGTTATCTTGCCAGGTGTTGGCAGTGAATGCCTTTAATCCCAGTCCTGGGGTGGGGGGGCTGAGACAGGATAATCTCTGTGAGTTCAAGGCCAGCCTGGTCAACAGAGTTCCAGGACAGAATCCAAAGCTACAGAGAAACCCTGTCTTGAAAAACGATAGATAGATAGATAGATAGATAGATAGATAGATAGATAGATAGATTAAAAGACCCCCCCATCTCAAAAATCAAAAGAACTACAGTAATAAAATGACAAAGTAGATGATGTTTCTATGAATGATGCTCAGGGTTGTCCTCTGTCCTCTACACACATGAGCATACATGTGGATGCAGGAGAAGAGGGAGTTCAGTCAGCAAGCATCATCAAGACTATATACATAAAACATACCTAAGAAGTCCATAGACACAAACACCTGGAAACCCTTCCCTATCTGGGCTCCATGAACTACACAGAGCAGGCATAGGGAAAGCCTTAGACACAGATGTCTGAGGTGGGCACTCTGTGAATGAGGGTCGCGAGCCTCTCTCATAGCTCAGTGCTTCTGAGTATATGACTTTTCTTAATTCACTACCACAGCCCATACTTAAGGGAAAGGTCTTTTTGTTTTTTAAACACACAATCTCCATTTCTATTACTATGTGTCCTTGGTACAACAATGTGAGAACCTAAAAACAGACACACACACACACACACACACACACACACACAAACACACAGGCACCCACACAGACACACGCACAACACACGTGTTTTTATTTGAATTAAACAAGATTTTTGAATTAAACAAGCATAGAGTAGGAGGGATAAGACTGAATGTAACCTTTATGGAATAAGTGTTTTACATTGGATCCTCTTTTCAGGCCCCTTTAAATCCTACTAAGCCATAAAGAAGGGACTAAGTCTTCCTTGAATCTGTCCTTCACTCTCCCCACCCTCAGCCTTCTGTCTGAGCACAGTGACCAGTAGCCAGCATCTGCCCACCCTTGCTTTGGCTACAATCCATTGCCTGAGTGGGCAGATTTTTTTTTCCCTGAAATCAGGGGCGTATTTACTCACTGTGTCCAATGGACTGGAATCACCCCTGCTCTGCTGGTTTCACATACAACCATCAAGCAATAGGCAAACACAGGGCAGGGCTGAGGGGAAGCACAGACCCTTTTGGCATGACCGCCTACTCACCCCAGATTCACAAGGACATCAGAATGCAAGCCAGACCCAACCTTTAAAAGGGATGCGGCAGTCTTGCCACTAGATACGAAACCTACAAAACTGTTGTACGTTTTTAAAGGGAAGTCTGCTCTTTTGCTTCCATTTCCACGGCAGTCTTTATTCTTTTGCACTAGCAAAGTAAGTTATTCCTCACCTTGGGCAAGTTGGAAGAAACGTGAGGAAATTACACTAAGTCAGACATCCTTGAGATCGAAACAGATCGGAACAGGGGTCTCTCTTGGCTGAAAATAGGCTCTTCAAAGAGAAAGCAAAAGCGCTTAAGGGAAGGAAAAGTTGTCAAACACCCTCCAGCGCTTTCCCAGCCCCTAAGAGCTACCAACTATTGATATGTTAATTACCGTCTGCTTTCATCTGGGATAGGTGTTTGCTGGTCAAGGGCTGCTACCCTGTGGCACTGGAAGCCTCCGGAAGACAATTCCATTTCTAATGTCTGGAAAACATTGGAAAACGCTTTGCTTTCTTTCCTCCGCTGTTTCAGAATGGTTCCTTCTCGAGGCTAGCAAGGAGCATCGGTAATATTACAGATTTGGTCACCAAATCCCAGAGTGTAAAGATCAATCTTCTCAAGGGCAACTTTCATTCAAACAGGAAGTAGCCACTTCAGACAAATAAGGAGAAAGTAGGGGTTTTAGTCAATGACCAGCTGCCCCAGGGGAGCCTCTGGAATGGGACATTTCTAGAGAAGGATTCTTTGCGGTAACCCCCCACTTCAGGATCCACTCAAACCCTAAAGAGCCCTCAATGCTGACACATCTTCCTTCTGGCTTGCACACTTTCCCAAGGGACACTTGATAGCCTCTAATTCTGTTCCAGGAAAGATGTCTTTTCCAGGTTCTTCCAACCTCTCCAACCAATCAGGAAATGCGAAGCAAAACAGAGTATTTAAAAGCTCAAAGTTGAATCTGAACTTTGAGAAGTATCTAAGTAGTATATTGTGTATTTGAACTAAGTCAATGTTATTTTGTGTTAGCATTTCGTGCTTTCTTTTCTCAAAAAGGGCATTTCAAGGGCAACATTATAACTCACAGAATGTTTTTCCCCCTTTCTGGAACAGACTTCTCCTAACTTTGACTTTGCTGAATGCTTGGTTTTATAAATAAAGATTTATTAGTATGACAGCATGCCCATTTTCCGACATATTGTCTAGAGTTGCTTTCCTCTTACAGAAGCAGGCAGGTAGAGCCGCTGAGTATTGCCAAAGATTGAAATGCTTGCAAATCCAAAAATATTTGCTATCTGACCGTGGACATAACAAAAATGCATAGGAAAAGCTAATGGGCCTTTGTTAGCACTAAAAGATCACCAGGCATTGTCAGCAATACTTGGATAAGACCCAAAGGGAACACTTTGGCTCTTTTAGAAACTGAACTTGGCTCTCACATGAATAATTCCACAGTGGCCATTAGGAAGACCCTCAAAGAGCCTTAATCACCTTGCTGGAGAATCTAATTTGACAATGCCTTTTTACCTGCTACTCCTGTTGGGCCATCTCATGTGACACACTCCACCCAAACACCACAAATGTGTTCGTACTGCCTGCAAATAAAACACATGACATGACAGCACCACAATATAATGAAGTCAGCAGAGCCCACAGGCACTGCTCTAAGCATGTTTCATATATGATTATGGAAGGAAGATGTAAAATGCATGAGGGAGGGGTGGCTTCAATTCCGAATCTCTTGAGTTTAGAATGGAGGAGAGCACATTGTAACGACACAATAAATATTTGATGAATGAGAAGGTGCTTCTCACAAAGACCATGGGGGAAGGAGGAACTGAGAGTCCTAGCTCAGTGGTAGAGCATACATTTAGTATGCTCCAGGCCTGGGACTCTATCCCCAGGACCAGAGCAAGTAAGCAAACAAACACTGAGCTTGTCCTGGTGTTCGGCCAAGTGGCAAGTGGGTTATTTGGAACCGGGTGGTTTTGATCACTTGGTATCATCCTACCTCTATTAACACACAGTTCAGCCAGCAAACCCTTCTCTCAGCCCATCTCATTTTCAATTAAATAAGGACCCGTTGGCAATGATCTAACTAACTCTAACCTGATTAAACAGGAGGCCTTTATTGGGGAGTGATTTACTTAGCTCTATGCCAGAAACTACAGGCTTTGAAAGAAAAGTGCGATGGGGTTTGCCTGAAGCACTTGCGGAGCGGTACGAATGGTCAGGACATAGCTCTGATAGACAGGCGTTCACATCCTGCTCGAGCATGCTCTTTCTGCTAACCTCGGGTGAGCTTTTCAATCTCTAAATGTTTCAGTTTCCCATGAGCTAATGGAAGGCACTTCTAGCTAAGCAGGCTGTTGCCCACTAGCAGTGGCTGGCACATAGGAGGTATGTACACTTGAGCAGTTATTATTGAAATGAACTAGCATATTCATCTCGTTCTGTGATTGGTAGATGACAGGCTGAGCTGCTACAGGCTGATGGCTGAAGATCTACAAAATCTACACTCTTCCCCCAGTTCTTTTTTTTTTTTTTTGGCTAATTTTGACCCATCCTTTATGTCTTAGCTTCAGTGACACGGGCCCTGATCTCCTATGATGAGGTCTATCATTCAATCCAGTACTCGTTGCACGTGAGCATGGCATGGCTTTCAAAACCCGCCTCTCTTGCCATGCTTACCTCTCCAGCAGGGGACCCTACGTGGAGTCCTTTGTTTCTGTGCCTTGTCTCCTTCTGTATCCCTGCTTCATAAATGACAAACCTCTGCAAGGCCTGGAGACTGGATGGCTGAGCACTGAGCAGGCCCAGAGGAAGGAGAGTGCCCTATGAGGGCACAGTCTGCAAACTGGTAAGGCCAGAGGTAGAGGGGGCTAAGTGGCAGCAGGACATGACTGTGCCTTCTTTTAAGCCTGAAGGAAGACAAGGGTCTGTGAGTTCTGGGGAGCAAAGAACATTGCTTGTCCTCAAGTCTCACACCCTTGTCTTGGGGATTAGACAGGAGTTTGAGTCAGGTCTTCTGCTGAGAGAAAAATGGAGTCTTCAGACACGCATTCATGCTTGTCAGGGCACAAGTCCCTTCCTGGTTGATGAGAATAGACGGAACAAGGGAGAGGGGGTGTGGCTGAATTGGTAGAGTGCTTTCCCAGCACGCATCAACCCCTGAGTCTGATCCCCCAGACTGCAAGAACTGCTCTCCTAGTGCAAGTCCTGTAACCCCAGCACGCTGGAGGAAGAGGCAGGAGGAGCACAGTTCAAAGTCATCCTTGCCTACATAGTGAGTTTTAGGCTAGCATGGGCTTCATGAAAACCTGTCTCAAAACAAAACAACACACACACACACACACACACACACACACACAAAACCACAATTATTTGGCATACATATAACTTTACCACTTATAGAGAGAGGAAAACAAATTTACAAAAAATTAGATAGATATGTTTATCTATTTGTACCTAAAGAGCCTGTCTCCATGAACCAAGAATAGCCATGGAATCCTTCATGGAGGAAGGGGGTCTTGGTGGAGAAGTATCAGTAACATTGGTCTGAAGCTTGAAGGCAGAACTGCAGAACACATTCCCACTTCCGCTCTTTCATTCAGACACAGCTCTTGTTATTGTTATTCTTGTCAAGTTCCTGTTCATAGGAGCACATGATCACTTACTTCTGCCCTCTACTGAGCAAGCGATACCTCTGGAAAACCTAGTTCTTACTAAAGCATGAGGTACGTCTTCCCTCATCCCACCAGGAAATTATCAAGTAGAGCCACAGTCTGCAGAGAGCAGAAATTGCGTCTCCATCCATCTCTCGGGGATGGAGAGTCTTTAAAAAGCAGAGAAGAGTTTTTCTTCATGTGCAATGGAGATGAGAGAGCTTTATAAAAGCCAAAGATACACACACACACACACACACACACACACACACACACACACACGTACATCCTCCTCCAACAGCACACCTACCATTATGAAAACTCACAGAGAAGATCATGAGTTTTAAATACACTCTACATGGTCAATCACTTACTCTGTTGTCTAATACAACTAATATTTCCTGTGGACTGGCTCATTCATTCCTTAGTTCATCCCATTCAACTAGGTGCTGAGGCACACCCCATGAGGCTCCTCTCTGTTATGGGTGTGTGTGTGTGAGAAAGAGCTGAGTGAATTAGACAGACAGTCAACGTAGTGAGGAGGGTTTGCCAGATTCTCAACAGCTTTTGTCACAAACCAGTTGTGCCTCCTCGGAGGGCCAGCAAACCTGCTAAGCCTCTCTCAGACAAATGGCCATATATCCTGCCAGCTCAAATCTAAAGAACTTGTATTTTTAAATAGCCTTTTATTCTTCCCTTGTATTTTATGGAAGCATTGTTTTGTGGTGGTCTGGGGGTTTAGGAACCGGCTCCTGACCCAGGGGTGGGACGGTGAGCGGAGGAGCCCTACCCAGGGGAAGATAACAAGCAGCACCCTGCTAATCAAGCTAACAGGAAAATCCAATATTTTTACCCAGAAAGGAAGCAAGGGGTAATGGGAAAGGGCTTTCCTGGAGGGGGCAGCATTTTGAGCCTAGCCTAACAGGATAAAGAAAGATTCAAAGACAAAAACAGGAGAGAAGGAGGGGGTGGAGAAAGAGAGAGGGAGAGAGTGAGATCTGTGAGGTGTTGAGGGCAAGAAGAACAGGGTTCACACAGAGTACCATGTATGTACTTAAATCTCAGTAAAGCAAGGGGCAGTGGTTAATAGAGCAGCAGCAATAGCTAACATTTATTGAACACTTACAGTGAATTGCGCTCTGCACACTGCACACAGGGAAATTCTCACATTCGTTCCTTCATACTACCTTCAGAGAAATCATTTCCAGACAGATAAGGGACATTAGATCTGAGGTGAGGGGACACAGCAAGAGGGGAGACAGATGCCCATCAATCTCATGCATGTGTCCTAGAGATGATGCTGACTTGCAGAGTCTGTATCAGGCTTGTAAATATTACCTTAAACAATGTGGGTAATACTGTCATGCAAATTCTTTCACAAACATTCAAAGCCCAAGGATGAGCAGTCAGGTGAACAAGAAACAGGAGCTTTCTGCCCAGCAAGGCCTTAGGAGCAGCAGCCCGTTTTAGTAGTCCCGGGGAAAGCTCAGCTGAGCCATATTGCCTCTGGCTTCTGCTATAAGCAGCTCCCCGGAATAGACTAATAAAATAGAGACTTTAATCTAACCCTACAGGATGTGTGTTCTGCTCTGACCAATCAGTACAGAAAGGCTGCAATTGCTTTTAAGCAAGTGCGATGTGATTTGTGTAGCTAAGTCAGGCCTCGCTGCCTCTGGGGATGTAGGAACTGAGGTCAGAACAGGAGGTACTGGCCAGAAGATCAGTGGAGCCCTGACCCCCAGCCTGGAGATGTGGACAGGATCCTGAAGACAGGGTGGAGTTAAAGCAGATGGACGAGACATAAAAAATAATTATATGGGAGATTCTTTGCCTGTATAAATAACATTCTTTAGCTCAGCTGGATAACATTGTAGGAAATGACAAACTTACTCATGTGGCCCTAGGTCACAATCCTAAGAATGAAGAGAGAGAGAGAGAGAGAGAGAGAGAGAGAGAGAGAGAGAGAGAGAGGGAGAGGAAGAAGAAGAAAAAGGAGGAGGGAGGAGGAAGGGAGGGAGGGAGGGAGGGAGGGAGGGAAGGAGGGAGGGAGGGAGGGGGAGCAAGAGAAGAAGAGGAGGAAGAGGAGGTTAAAAAGGAAGGAAGTAAAAAAGAAGACAAAAGGCAGCTAAAATAGCTGCATCAGTTCTCTCTCATCCGGGCGCCCCAGAGCCTGCATCATTCCCAGCTCTTGCAGACACAGCCTTTAAGATGTTGACTAATGAGCACCTGAACCTGCTTTAAACAACAATAACAAGTTAGACAGCTGGTGAGCTAGCTCCATGGTTAAGAGCATGTGCTGCTCTTGCAGACCCGAGTTCAGTTCCCAGCACCCACATTAGGCAGCCTGCAACCAGCTGCAGCTGCAGCTCCAGGGGAACTGATGTCCTCTGTGGCCTCTGAACTCACCTATACACCAGTTGTACATACACACAGATATACACACATATGCATGAACAAAGCAAACAGAATAACTTTAAAAAATATACAGAGGCTGGAGAGATGACTCAGAGGTTAAGAATACTTGCTGCTCTTGCTGGGAGGGTCCAGGTTCAGTTTCTAGCACCACTGCTCAACTACATCTCCAGGGGATCTGATGCTCTCCTCCAGCCTCTGTAGGCACCAGACATGCATGTGGTGCACATACATACATGCAGGCAAATATTCATACACAGAAAATAAACAAATCTAAAAATAAATTTATAAAAATTGCAAAGACACACAGTTCCCACAAGCACAGTCACCTTTTCTTGAGACCCATGGGAAGTCACAT
Organism: Arvicola amphibius; assembly: GCF_903992535.2. NCBI lineage: Eukaryota > Metazoa > Chordata > Mammalia > Rodentia > Cricetidae > Arvicola > Arvicola amphibius. The sequence goes on along the minus strand of NC_052049.1, from coordinate 137,346,948 downwards.
TTGGGCCAGTCTACCCACCAATCTCAACCTCTTTTATAATATTTAGGGCCATAAAATCAAAGTCCCAAAGTTATTGTGGCAAGATGGCCTTCAATGTCATAGCAAAGTCTAGAGAAAGCATTCGAAGTGGCAGCCACGAATAGCTGTTCTTTGAGGGCCCAAATTGTGAGATCCAATATTTTTTCCTCTGAAACTGGGAACATTATTCCCTACAGCCAAAACTGCTTCCTGTTCCATGAAGCTGAATTTCTACGCCAGCAATACGGTCTCCACACAAGCCCTTAAAACAGAAATGTCACTCCGAAAAGTCCACACTTTAGCCAACAAAGCTTTAAGTTTAGACTTAACTATGAAAATGAACACTTGGCTCACCGCAGAGGCAACTGGAGGGACATTAAACACACACCGGGAAACTGATGTCCCTGCCTTGCCTGTCCAGTGCTGTCTCTGTTCTCTACCCTAAACCCAAGTGAACTCTGGAGAAAGAGACCGAGAGCTCAAATTCCAGCTTGCTCCTGTGGCTGGCATAGACTTCCCACCAAATCTAGTGATCCTGCTTTAAAAATCTTAAATGGAAGCTGGACAGTGGTGGTGTACACCTTTAATCCCAGCACTCGGGAGGCAGAGGCAGGTGGATCACTGTGAGTTCGAGGCCAGCCTGATCTACAGAGGGAGTTCCTGGACAACAAGGGCTACACAGGAAAACCCCTCTCTTGAAAAACCATCATCATCATCTCATCATCATCATCATCTTAATGATAAAAAAAACTAGATAATTAGCGCTTTGAACACGTGTCCCACAAAGGGGACAGAGGGCCACATTAACATGACCTTAGTGCATAAATTATATGCTGCTGGGAGAGGCTGACTTCCCATGCAAATTCACCGCTGCATTTGAGGAACATTTACCAACATTTGTTGTGCTGTGATTGAGAGTATGTATCAACAGTCCCATCAAATATTCTTGTAGTCCACATTCCTGAAGTCGAGGGAGACTTCCACAAAAATGATTTAGCAAACCTTGCACTCTGATGTCCTGGGATGAAATCGGTTACACAATCAGCTATCCAGCGTGGACAGTGAGCTCGTCCATTTTGCTCTTGTCTGTCCATCTCCCCAAGCAAGCTCACCCTCCTGGTTGAGAGGCCAATGTTTAAGCACAGAGGCACGGGAGAATGTACCCAGGGTCTCTGCCCAGACGACATGAGATATTACACAAATGCCCACATCGTTGAAGTTACGGCTTCACTTCTTAATTAAAAGGTCTGACAAGCTTCCTGCTGGTGCTTTAGAAACAATAATTGGATCTGCTGATGTAGCTTGGTTGGCGGAGAGCTGGTCAGGCATGCACGGAGCCCTGTGTGTGCCGGATCTTTAACAGCATATGAACTAGGTGTGTTGTCACCAGCCTGCAATCCCAGCCCTGGGGAGGTGGAGGCAGGAGGATCAGAAGGTCATTCAAAGTCATCCTCAGCTACATTTGAGACCAGCCGGGGATATATAAAACCCTGTCTGAAGTTTTTTTTTTTTTAAAAAAAAATAGTTAATAAAACACATTTTTTAAAAAATTGCAAATCCCAAGAGCATCTATACTTCTCAGAAAAGTGACAGTAGAGCACACATTGCCTGTGTGGAATATAGGTATCTGCGGTGGAAGGTGTATGGATTCCCATTCCTTGGCGAGGGCTCAAAACATTGCAGCTTCAGCACCCATGGCCTTGGCCTTAGGGGTCCTGCACAATGAAGGCTTTCCTGCTATTCTAACTCTAGAGTGCAGGAGGGAGCTGGTTTTTCAGCTCCTCTAATTTGCCACCTTTTCCTGGGAAGTGATCCACCATGAAGGCTCTCTAATGAATGAAAAATATGGACCACATTCAAGGGCACCATTTAAATTGAAAACTCGCAGGAGAACTCTTACAAACCACTGCCTTTAAAAGAACCCTGGCAAACTTGAAAGCCAGGACATGTGATCTCAGATAACCAGCACCCATGCTTGCCGGCCTCAGTCCTACTGATTCTGAGCATGCCATTTCTAAAACAGAGTAGCTCCCGATTACACAGCTGCTACTCCAGAGTGGAAGGCAAGCTCTTTATCAGAGAGCGCTGGGGTGACTGAAGGCACTCCTTTCCATCCTGTGGTACCCGAGCACAGCCTTCCATAGACACTCTAGTTAAGGTGTGGTGGGGTTTGAGAGACTCAAGTTGTCCCCTAAAGAGCCATGGGCAGGAGAAGGAAGTTTTGGCATCTAGCTTTCTACAGCCAAGTGGCCCCAGACTACATGGACCCCAGCATGAAGCAACATAGTGCTTAGCAGCATGAATCAAAGTCACTGATCTATCCCTAGACACCCTGGGTTAGGACAGAGGAGGCATTCCTGTGAAGGGGACTCATCCGACAAGGGAGGGAAACAGAGAAATGACTCAGATCACAACAAAACAAGTTCGGAACCAGCATAGTGGAGCACACGCAGCTCAAACACGGTCCTTATTCTGTGAAGTAAAAAGCAAAGGCCCAGGAAGCTAAATCAGTTAGTTCCCTGGGTTTCAACAGCTGGAATCTGCAGCTCTGTGTGTCTCAGGCTCCACCCCTGAAACACTGCATAAAGCTAAGAGGGGGGATGTCCCCTAAGCATTTGTAAATAGAAAAGATATAACTAAGCTTCTCCTGGGTCCCCATGAGCACTAGCTTCTTCTGTGATCAATGCCTCTAAAATTGCAAGGTGTCCAGGTGGGGAAGTTCATTTACCCCCTGTCTGGCAGAGGCTCACTTAAGGGAGTGATTTCTTTCCTCCGAGGCTCTCATCTTGCCCATTATTCAGAGCGAGTTGCCTCCTGGTGCGCTGTCAAAATACATCAGCTTCAAAGACAAACACACACCTTTCCATCTGAGGCCAAGATAGTTTACTGTATAATTTATGATAATGTTAAGCTGTTTCTCAGAAATGGTAATGGGGCCACTTTCTTTTTTTCTTCTTCATAGATGGGTAATTCTCAGAAAGGCAGTTGGATGTGAAAAGTTGCATTTTTTTTTAAAGACAACATAAACTGCCTGTGCCAACAAATCTGATTAAAACAAAACAGAGCTCCAGCGGATTGCAGGCACGAGAAATCCCATTAATGGCAGGAAGTAAATCCAAAGTAGAAACCATCTAAGAAGCCTGTTCACATAACCGTTAGTGCCTGTGGTTTGGTGACGTCCCCACTCCCAGGCTTGTTTATATTTTAATGAACAGATACGAATGAGTAAGAGCTCTTTGCTTTCACCCAGGTTCTTTCTGCTCTAACCTACTCCTGAATTTGTTGTCGACTCATCTGTTTTTTTTTTTTAATTTAAATTTCAATTTGCTATCTTTTATGTGCGTGGCTGTTTTGCCTGCATGTATGTATCTGCACTCGTGGTGTATGCAGAGGTCAGAAGAGGGCACTGGATTCCCTGCAGCTGGAGTTACAGATGGTTATGAGGCACCATATGGGTGCGAGGAACTGAACCCAAGTCCTCTGGACCGGTACTTAGCAGTCAACTGCTGAACCATCTCTCCAGCCCCTGCCTATTCATCTCCATACAATAGAGTATGCGTAAGTATCTCCCAAAGCAAATTCTCCCCTACTAAAAATACTCTACCAACCAGCAGTCAACCTTTTACTCATTTCCAGAAATTTCAAACTTTGATTTGAAATAGAAATGCCTTCATCACATCTTTTGTCCTCTATAGAATTGTTTTGACTGCTAAGTGTGTTTGAGGAACTCGCTCCCAGACTTCGGGAAGTTGGGTTTGAAAATCACTTGACTCTTTCAAAGTCAATACTTGATAAAAGGAAAATAGTCAAGAGCTGCAGTTACAGTGGAGCGCTGGGGCTTCTGAAATTCCAAACGTTCTATTTTGAAGTCTTGTACTCATCAAAGAAAGTATGGAAGCATTCCAAATCTAACCTGCTGTAAAATACAATAACAGTAAATCCATTTTAACGTCAAAGGATTTCAGAAGCCTAATGTGAAACAGCCAGAAAAACAGACAAAAGAAAGGGTAGATGCCTTCCTGCTTGCCCCCAAGACACCTGGCCTCTAGTCTCTCTTCCACTTGGTAACCCTAAAGGCCCATTCATTGTTTCTCCACCCATTCATTTTCTCATCCAATAAAGACACTGCAACTTCGAGGCGAGGAACCAGGCTGGGCAAATGCTAGAACATGGTCTCTCCTTTCAATGAGCCTAGAGCCAAGCAGGGAAAAGCAATGCAGATCACTGTAGGGTGTAGGTGTGGTGTCAGTGTGAGTATAGCCCCACAGAGAGAAAAAGGGACGCAGAAGGAAGAATGAGGGACCAGGGCTTAAATGAAAGGGAGTGATGTTTCTTGTGGGCCCAGACTCCTCCTGCCCTGTTTCCTCTGGCTGGGCCCTGTTAGTCTCCCTAAGAAAGTGCCCATGAACTGAAGCCCCAAAGAGCCTGAAGGGGATTATTTTCCATGGTGAGATCTGGAAAGCTACAGGATAATGAATGAATTCTTTTGTGCCTTTGACTATTAGAAAAAAAAAATAACCAAACAGTTTAGAGGAGACCTTCCAAAATTCCACTCTCAGTTAACTTTCTTGATCTCATTTGTACCTTTTGGGCACTTAAAACAGAAGAGCTCTGTAACTCCATTGCACAGGTGCAGGAATCTAGGCACGGGTGGGGGAGGGGGGGGCCCAGTGAGCTGTCAGCAGGAACAGCTGGGGTCCTAGTGGTGAGGGTGAAGAAATTGCACTCCTTCCATCACCCCCGAAGTGGCCACACCCCTGCCGAAAAAGAAAGGAGGGATGGTTTTCTCTATATTGGGTTTTTTTTTTTTTTTCATGTATGGAATCAAGTCAGAAAGAAACCAAATCCACACTGAAAATTCTCCAAATGTGTTCTGAAACAACTGTTTTCTCTGTCACTTCCTAAGGTAGACAGGTCAGGCTTCAGGTCTCAGCATCTCCCCCGGTGAAATGAGGTAAGACCTTACCATTATCTAAACCATGAAGGTGAGGTGCAAGAGGAAAAGAAAAAGAAGAGCAATGCGCGAGGGTTGGGGACCTTGTTGAGAGCTCTGAAGATGGGATGTAGACAGGAGGCACACATCAGATTCAGGTAACTCAGGGGGAGCATTGTGGAATGGTTTGTGGAAACAAAGAAACAGACACAAGGATGGCTTGCCTGAATGAAGGAAGGATGATTTCCTGAAAATAGTCTTCCCGGTGTGTGTGTGTGTGTGTGTGTGTGTGTGTGTGTGTGTGTGTGGAGTGCTACCTCAAAATGAAAAGTAAAAGGGGGAGGGGCTGGAGATAGCTGCCTAGCAGGTGTGAAGTCCTGGGTTCAGTCCCTAAAACTTAAAAAAAGAAAATTAAACTAATTATGCTTCTTCCCAGTAATGGCAGCAGGATGGCCATGGCTGTGGGATCTGGCAGGACAGAAACGTCTGTCTACAGATGTCCATCAGTATCACTTGGAGCAAAACCTACAGATGTGAAGCGTGCTGTATTTTGATATGGAAGTGGTTAGACCTACGGTTATGCTGATGCCTTCAACCTCAGTCTGAGGTTTGAGTACCATACTGGCTTAAAAAGTCATTTATTTTTATTGTATGTGTACGACTGTTGGCGTACATGTATGTATATGTATCATGTACACGCAGTAACTGCAGAGGCCAGAAGAGGGAATCAGATCACCATCTGGAGTTACAGAAGGTTGTGAGCCCCCATGTGGGTGCTGGGAGCCAAACCACAGCCCTCTGGAAGAGCAGAAAATGCTCTTAACCACAGAACCACCCTTCTTGCCCCACACTCTTAAATCAAACCTAAATGTAGGCTCCATCCACCAGTTAAGCCAGACTTTGACAGGTACAAGGAGGAGGTCAGTGCCACAGGGGACGATTGTTCAGATTGCCATCTGTTTTGTTTTTGTTAATATCTGTTCATTTAAAGGCAGTATAGTGTGTGTGTGTGTGTGTGTGTGTGTGTGTGTGTGTGTGTGTGTGGTGTGTGTGTGTGTGTGTGTGTGTGTGTGTGTGCTTGCTTACTTTTGTATGGAAGCCAGAGGTCAACCTTACTATCAATTTCTAGTCAATTAGTCAATTTCTACTTTGGTTTTGTTGTTGCTTGTTTGTTTCTTGAGACAGAGTCTTTCAGTGTTTACCTGAAATTCCCCAGTTGAGTTAGGCTGACTGATCAGGGAGCCTCTGGGGTCCACCTGTCTCCACCTCCCCATTGCTAACTTTACAAGTGCCCGCCACCACATCTGAATTTTTATTTATTTTTTTATTTTTTTATTTTTATTTTTATTTTTTTTTTTTTTTTGGTTTTTCGAGACAGGGTTCTGGGGTTCCAACTCATGTCTTCATGCTTACAAGGCAAGTGTACCAACTGAGCCATCTCCCTAGGCCCCAAATCATTATAGCCTAGTATCTGCTAAAGAGATGGCATAAAAATAACTAAAATAAAATGAAGGTTTTGTTAGAAAACATTGTTTCTAATCCCTCAGGACACCATATAAGATAAACTAAGTCACAGCAATCCTAGCCTACAGAGGAGGGATCTTGGGCTCAGAGAGGGTCCTCTCTTGCCCCAGGGCAGAGTGTTAGCAGGAAGCCGAGCTGAGGGCTGTACGCAGTGCAGGGATGTGCAAATCTCCTGAGGGACGCAGACAGCCACATCCTTTCCGAAGGGAAATTACTAAATACCATCCCATCACTCGGAGAGCCCACTCCCCACTGTGATTGGAGCTCTAACAATGTCTAAAAGACGGAGCCTCCGCTGCTACGGGAACAATTTCTGCAGCCCAGAAAGTCTGAAGTCAGCAATGATTAAATTGCCCCTTGAAACGCTTAGCCACTTGCACGTCTCTTTGTCTTTGGGGTCTCGTCTCAGCAATTCGTTTCAGCTTTCGTGTATAGCAGAACCTCAAATCTGTCATGCCGAGGTGAGAAGAGATGCTTTCCTAACAAGACCCTGGGCAGGACTGGGGCTGTCTGCCATCCCCACTTCCAGGGAGCCACATTCTTCATGGGCAGGTAACGAAGCTCGCAGGAGCCAAAGGAAACTGTACAAAAGCAGAAAATGACAATTCAGGACATGAGGCCATAGAGTGACGGCATTAAAGGAAGCCCTCAAAGCCCTCAGCAATGTAGCAGCCCACAGAAAAAGGATGACGCCTGATAAAAAAGACCCAAGGAGAAGTGATAATGAGGACCCCTATATACATACTGCAAGCCACAAAATTATGCTGGCATTAAAAGTGATAATATCATAATGGCATCGCGCGTGTGTATATGAGATCCTGAACAATATAAGATGGGTCACTTCAGCATATGGCTAATACTGCCTAGAAACACCAGGGAAATAAGAACCGCATGTAAGAGGGAAATATTTGCTTGGTATTTCTGGATCACCTCTCTTGCTGCTTGCAAGAGAGTAACCAGGGTTTCCGGCTGACGGCTCAGCAGTTCTCTGCCCTCGGAGAACTTCTGTCGCTCTCTAGCTCAGCCTCTGCTGCTATGGCTGGAAAGTTGGGAAGATATTATTCGCTATTAGTCTCCATCTTTCCACTCTGCGCTGACAGTCTTACAGTGGGCAATGGTGGGGGCTCTGTTCCACCGTGGGAGAGAGAAGGAGCTAGGCAAACCATCTCAAAGAAGGGCAGTTTGGGAAAAAGGTATGCTGGCCATTATTCCATACAAACCAGGCGACCACAGAGAAAGAACGTGCTGGGACTGGGATGGGGCAGAGAGGTGAGCTGCAATAAGCTTCACTGGCTTCATGGTTGCTCTGGCAAAACCTTAGTTGCATTTAACACCAAGCTCTGTTATACGGAAGGTCCTTTCCCAGATGTACTCTCCCAGCTACGCTCTGAAGAGGCTGGGGATGGGGCTCAATTAGTGGAATGCTTGCCCAGCATCCGCCAAACCCTGAGTTTGAATCCCAGCATTGCATAAGCCAATTGTGAGGGACACATTCCTGCAATCCCAGCACTTGGGCATCAGAATTCCAGGTAGTCCTCAAATACACAGGAACTTGGCAGCTAGCCTGGGCTATATAAGACTCTACTTTAAACAAAACATAACTAAAAAGCTAAACAAAGAGATACTATGCCAAAGGTATCCCTTTTCTCAGATAAAATCAGACTATGAGAATGGATAGTAGTGTTCCCCTCCCTGAGTTCACATGGCTAGTGAGGGACCGATCTTGGACTAGGGGACTGGAATCCTCTAGTGTCCAGAAATTGCCCCCACACCAGGTAATGTGGTTAAAAGGCAAAGGTGCCCATCACAGCATCGTTCCCCAAGTTTGGCTGTTCCTCTCTGTTTTCACCCCAGACAAGGCCTGTGTGTTACTGAGTGAAATACATTCCAGGACTCCAGACACACTTGTAATGAGAAAATCGAGACAAAGGGCTGAGGGTGTTTGGGCCCCGGCAAGCAGCTCTATTACAAAGGCACGCCACTTCCACGTTCATTTGCACACGTGTCCTCATAAGAAAATTAGGCTTTAATGTAACCTCAATTTCAACCTTGTTGCTTTATTGCCTAAAGCCCATTAAAGAACTATTTCCCAGGGCCGGGAACTTAAGATTGGAGGTTAGGAGGCTGGGGTTTTAATCGACTGGTGACGGAACTTCTTTCTAGGGGCTCTGTCTTTTGTCTTTTCTCTGCCCTAGCCTAGTCACTGGTGACAGGGGTGGGGAGGGTGGAAGTGGGAGGGGTTGTGGGGCGTGGGGGTTGTGAGCAGTGAGGATTCTCTTTAACACACCAAAACCAAGGCTGTTAACTGCCCATGTCGGAAGACAGGGGAAACAGAAACACATGTCGCAAAGGCATAGCTGAAGCCTGAGACCTGACCTCTGGAAACAAAAAAAAGTTGACAGCACCTTGCTCTCCTCTCCTTTCTTCTGGTTTCACCCTAGTGGGTCTGACTAGGGAGCCCTGCCTGGCCTGGAATTCATTACGTAGACAAGGCTGACCTTGAACTCACAGAGATCTGTCTGCCTCTGCCTCCCAAGTGCTGGGATTAAAGTTATGCATGCCACTGTACCCAGCATTAAACTTGGCATTTTGTTCATGTCAGGGATCTCATGAAGAACCCCTAAGGAGTTTCCTATGGCTCTACATCATTCCTTCTCAAAATTCCTCAGTAAAGCTCTGTGCTGAATGTTCTAGTCAATGGCCGGAGACTGGGAGGTAGACTGTATATAAAAAGTACAGATGCCTGGATTCCCCAGTCCCTCCAGAGAGTCCTACATACTGGTCTGGCATGGGATTGGGATACTGTGATTCTCTGAGCTCCTCATCCCCCTCTGGAAGGGGGAGCTGATCTGACAGGCTGATTGGATAAACCACTATGATAGGACATTCCTCAGCGTGGTCTAGCGTCTGCTATGTCCTCCTACCTTCTATGTCCCCACTTGTAAAAGAATAAAAGAAAAGAAGGGAGAAGAATGCTGTCCCCCCCACCCCCAGGCACTTAACACTTCCAGGTGACATGCAGCTGTGGCTCCTTCCACTTTGGGCTATTCAACAGCCTCTAACTCCCAGCTGACTTCACTAAACAGAATTCTGAACCAGGCTTGATCCGGGCAAACAGCCACTGGAAGCAGGGTGTGTGTGCGCGTGTGCGTGCGTGTGTGTGTGTGTGTGTGTGTGTGTGTGTGTGTGTGTTCTTTTCACCTTCACACTCACTCCCCTGCTTTCTTTCAGAGCAGACTGCTTGGTTACTCCCCCAGGCCAGCCTCCACCCCCACTACGACCCTGCCCCTCTCATCCCATTCTGCAGTCACAGCTCAGACTCCATTTGGGTATCCTCCTTTTCCTTTAAGCGTATTCCCTTATCAGGGCCCAGAGATAATACAGCACGGGGAAAATACTATTTTTCTATTCAGGTGGGTACAGCATGTAATAATTCATGCTGCTGGGTTTTGTTTCCTATATATTTGGACCCTGACAGCGGTCTACCTCCAGGCAGGAACAAAATGGATTCCCTGGGAGGTATCAGAGGAGGAGCAGGCCTGTGATTCATGCCAATTCCAGCACCTTCTCTGCCAGCCTCTGTCTTGGAGAGGCCCGTGGAGTTAGACTCTCAGTCCCAGCCTTTCCTGAGAAAACTCGGGCAGATCCAGGGCCCAAAAGGTGAACCAGAGCCTGGCTGTGCAGCAGAGAAACTTCGGGAAGAATCACTTTATTGTTTCTGCTATGGGCAATTCTTTAACAGTTGCATCTTGTCTGGATCCAACCAGTTTTTCTTTGTTTTATTTTTCTCATAACCTTTCTCTAACGTCTTTACTGCTCACATCTTGCCTGATTGAAATGGAACTCCACTCCAGCCCACCCCTTGCTGCCTAGGAGCCTTGTAAGTGACTCTAAACAGGACCGAGCCAGGCTCTGGGCCTCAGTTTCCCCATCTGATAAGAAGGTACAGTTCATTGGAGGTTGGCTAGCCTTCCAGACAAACTCACATAGCTATAACCGGAACCCTTTCTAATCCCATTACATTTCTCAAGCTGTTTTTGTAGCTTTTCGGCTATTATCACCCCCATAATCTCCCCTCAGAAAAATCTGTCCTCATTTACCCCTGCAGGAGAAGGAGGGGGAAGTGTGTGGTTTTTCTTGGAGGGGATCAAAAGAATTTTGTTCTTTTCATTTTTTTTTTTTTTTTTTTTTAAGCGTTGACAACTTTTCCTGCTACAGTAGAATGAAATCAAATTGGCTGTAAAATGTAAGACTGCCTCTGTTTGTTTGATCCATTAAATGTCATATTTTGCATCTATTCACATTAATATTCCTATCAAAAGACAATTACCATAGTGTTAAGCGACCGGCCATCTTAGGGGGGCAAAGGGGTAGGACAGCGCAAATCCTGACACTAGTCTCCCCCGTACCGACATTAGCTGAGTGAGTTTTCCTTTGGTCCTTGGTATTGATGGATCTACAGACCCGGGTTGGTGCGGCTGTTCAGTTCATGAGAGGTTAGACTTCTGCTCTTCTGCGACCCCAGAGTGCGTCCCTGCTGGGGTTCTCACAGGAGCATCACTACTGCTGGAAAGAGTCGACACAGACGGGTGAGCTAATGTTAAATGCACGCTGATTTCAGCTCGAATCCACCGTGATCAGCAGGTTACGCTGGACACTTTAAGGTGAGATTTCATCCTAAATATCTCCTTCCTTTGAAATAACAGATTGCAAAAGTAAATTTATTATATGCTTTCAATTATTTTTTTTTCCTATGAATGGATGCATTCTCTAGGGAAAAAAAATCACCCTTGCTTCTAATTGTTTTGTTTAGTAAATAATATTGGGTATTTTTTGAGTCAGAGTGATAAAGAGATGGGTAAGTGGGTAAATTTCTTGCCACAAAAGCACGAGGACATAGATTAGAATCCCCAGAGGACACATAAGAAATGTGGCTGCAGGAACACACACTGCCATCCCAGTGCTCCTATGAAGACAGAAAGAGAAGACAGGAGGATCCCTGCAAGCTCCTGGGCCTGCTTGCCTGCATACAGTGCTTGATGGGATCCAAGGTGCAATGTTTTCCTCTGACTTCCATACTCCCACAGTGGTATGCATGTGCGGAACCACCACCACGCAAACAGGCTTGCTAGCAGGAATAAACCCAAAACACTATTCCTAACAGAGGCCCTATAGAAAATGGTACTAAGACTTTTGTATTTTACATGTATATTATATTTGTGTGCATGTATATGTATACAACATGTAGGTGCAATGTCTGTGGAATCCAAAAGAGGGCAATGGATGCCCAGGAACTGGAGTTACAGATAGCTGTGAGACACCATGTGGATACTGGGAAGCAAACCCTGGTCCTCTGCAAAAGCAGCAAGTGCTCTTAACCTCTGAGCAACCTCTCCAGCCCCTATGCTTTTTAGCTGAAATAACCTCAGTTTCATGGGTGCGCATTTTTAAAAACGACTACACTTAAACAGTTGGGGAATGTCTGCTTTTAAAGCCACAGGATAACACCAGTTGACGCAAGGATTAACGCGGGGATCTCTTCGAAACCTCCTATTACATGAAATTACAGATGTGCAGCTGTGCACTCGGTGCAAAGACGATGTCTGGTTACTTGTCTTTGGACAGCACTTCTGCTGGGGACATAAGACGTTGCCCTTGGCTAATATGAGTGCCCTTCAGTCAGCAGCCATATCTGGAAACCCCAGGTCCTCTCAAACGACTCCTCCAGCTTTATAGAAATATCAACAACACATAAACAATACATATGCTCAGTGTACAGCGTCCTGTTTTGACATGTTTACATGCGGTAAAATAATGGAATAAAGCTAATTAGCATGTCCATCACTTCACACACACATACACTGTTTATATAATTGTTTTGACAGTGAGGTCATTAAAATCTACTGTAGCAATGATTGTATTCAAAGTACATTATTATCCATTACAGTCACTGTGCTGTGTAACGGATATCAAGAATGTCTTCATTCTAACACATTCTGAGCCTTTTCGTCACGTCGTTTTCCTCCTACTCTCCTCTTCTTATTTATTTAGGTTTTTACTTGAATCTTGTGATCTTGTGTGTATGACTATGTATGTGTGTGTGTATGTGTGAAAGTAAGAGATAGAAGAAAAAGAGAGAGAGAGAGAGAGAGAGAGAGAGAGAGAGAGAGAGAGAGAGAGAGAGGGTTCTCGTGTAACCGAGGCCACTTTCAGGCTCACTATGCAGTCAAAAGTGACCTTGTTACCTTGACTTCTCCTGCCACCTCTGAAACCTCTGAATTGCTGGGACTACCTGCACCATGTATGCAACCTTAGGGAGCAAGGTCAGCCCCTGCTCGTGCTAGCAAAGTCCTCTGCAAGCCAAACTCCACCCCTTATGTCATTTATTTCAAAGTAATACATGAAGACTGGGAAGTCTGATACTTGTGGGATTATCAATAATTGAGGTATTTGTGTCTCAGCACCTGCTCTAGAGGCGGATCTGTTCAGTGTCTTAAACTCGTAGCTACCTAGCCAACCATCAGAGTACCCTCCATGCTAGGTGAGAGTGCCTGCCCCATTTTACAGATAACAGAAGTAAGACTTCAGGACACAGAAACATTTTCTGGGACTCCATGACACACCGCCCACACTTTGCCCTCAACCTGTGCAGCTGGGGTGAGCCACGGAGAAAACTGAACACGAACAATTAAAGCAACTTTGGGTGTTAAGTTAATAAACTAAGGCAAGCAACAACACTGTGTGCGCTTTATTCTTCCAATATATTTTTGGCGGAGAACAAATTGCCCTGGGAGAGGTACTGTATAATTTCATTTGGAGCATTGTCCTTCCGGTAGAAGCAAACCGAAACACCAGACACACACACACACACACACACACACACACACACACACACACACACACACTAAAATCTGATAGCAATTAAAATCCAATTATAAATATATTACTATATTAGACACCTACCCAGAAACTATCCAGCAGGGGACCTCGTTGGAAAGGCAGTGTGTCACAGTCTCCAAACTGCTTCCACATGTACTTCTGGCTGTGCCCCCTGACCTTAAGTGTATATTAAACAATGCTTGGTAGCCTTTCTCCAAGAGGAAAAAGATTGGATTCATGTCATAAGCTGGAGTGACTTTAATGATGCTATTGTGAATTTATTTTGGAAGATGGCATGTGAGGAATACAAAGACCTCTTGAAGATTATTAAACAAATTAAACATATCCCTGAATCTGGAGATATTCGGGAAGTGGGTTTCTCCGAGTTTGGGGATCACAGGGTTATAGGAAATGCTACTGTGCAGCCTTGACACCTTTTAGGCCCCTTGTTCAAACGATTGGAAGTTTGATTGACTTGAAATGATTAGTGGGTGCTCTGCAAAGAAGCAGGCAGTTCCCCTGGGTTAGGGGTGTAGCCCACAGATAGGTGTACACACCTTTAATCCTAGGAACTCGGGAGGTAGAGGCAGGAGGATCAGAAGTTCATCCTTAACCTTGGCTACAGAAGGAGTTAAAGCTTAAAGGAGACCCACCTCTGTAAATAAACAAACAAAGGAACAAATAAATAGGCGGTCTGCTCCTCGGCCCAAAGCTTTTCTTTCCTTACACTAGCTACAATTCAAATAAACAACCTTCTTAAAGGTGCAGGGTGTCTGATGACCCACTGCTCTCCTTGTTAGCTGTCTAGAAGAAATACATAGCTGGTATTTAAGTTGATTTCCTTTAATTTGACAGAACATTTCCATGACAGAGCTCCGGTTTCCACGGTTTTCTAACAGTCGTCCTTAGCATGTTCATCATGTGAGCCGGGGCATCAGGACAAAATCGTCAGTGCAGCTCCCTGCACCTGCCCAGCTCTCAAGAGAGCACGCAGGCCTTGAGCTGGCTCTGGATGGTTTTAATTTAAACAAATGTCTACAGGCCAGCCGTGGGACTCCCACGGTTTTGTTTTAAGTGTCTGGCATGGACTACGAGTCTACACCATGTGCACCTACTTCTTAGAGCCAAAGACAGGTGCTAATTAATCTACCTAATTATGAAGCCACTGGAAGAGGCTTACCCATAAGACTCTAGTTCTGGAAGAAACAAAAAGGGGGGAGAAGAAAGGGAGGGAAAATGATTTGGGTATCACACCGAATATAATACCAGCAGTCAGCTTACAGATCTTGCCACTCAAGTTGGATGGATTCATGATTTCCCCTAGATCATAATGATGCTCCCCTCCCCTCCGTGTGTGTGTGTGTGTGTGTTGTGTGTGCTTCCTCCCAGAGTTCTATTCGGAAAACATCATGTAAAAAATGGTTACAAAACTGAGAATTATTACCTTTCATTTTTAAAGTTGCAAGTGGCATGCATACACATGCGCTTGAGCGCGCGCGCGCGCGCACACACACACACACACACACACACACACACACACAGTCTATAAACTTAAGATCAGTCCCTTGAAATGTGCAAGACCCCAAATGATGCTGTAATTCAAGCATGCTCTTGTTTGCGGTTAAGCACTTAAGGGGCCAGTCAGTAGAATTCCCTGGGCATCCATACAAATGAATATAATTACAGATACCACAAGCACAAACCTAGTAGGCCGCTGATTATGGCTGATAACTCGGGGACACTGGGAGAGTGAATTCCTGGGGTGTGCCATTGATTTGGTCCCAGAAACTCTTTTGTCTTTCCGGCTTTGAGGAAGGGCTGAGACGCTTTCTCCAGCTCATGGTTGCAGGGACACGTGTGAAACTTGTGTGTGTATGTGTCAGAAGGGACAGGGCTATCTAAGGATTTCCCCCAGGGAAAATGGTAGTCACAACGGATTGGCATGATCCAACAACACCCCGAGAGCCAGAAAGTGGGGCGATAAAGGCAGTCAGGTAGAGGGAAGGCTCATCCTGTTCCACACATAGCTTAGGTGGCACACAGGAACCTGCCCCTTCTATAGCAGCATGAATTGGCCTTGGCCCCTTCCCTTTCATGCATGCCCTTATCCCTTTACAAAATAATAACTCAGTGTCATGAATTAAAAGAGCAGAAAAGAATTTCAGATGAATAATTTAGGAATTCACACGTCTCCTTAACACTAAATGACTTTCCAGCTGGGCAGAAAATCAAAACCTGCATCTGGAGAGTGTACAAGGCAGGGGGAAAATACAGCTACTCTTTATTTGACTCCTGTTTTGAAGGGGCTTTCCTTACTTCAAGAGACTGACCTCCTAGGTATGATATGTCAAGAAGTGAAGAAACTGGGTACCACTGCTGATTTAAAGAAAAGAAAAGGAGGAGGGAAGGGGAATGTGGACATAAGAGGAAGGGAAGGAGGGAGGGAAGGAAGGAGGAAGGGAAGGAGGAGGAAAGAAGATACAATGGAGTACCTGCTGATTTTAAAAGGCATTGTTTTCTAGAAAATATTGCAAGGAAAAGAAGCCAGACACATGATATGTCATATACTACGTCATCTGTAGGAAATACACGAACAACCAAATATATAGACAGAAAGGAGAAGGGTAGCTGCAGGGACCGAGTCAGGGATTATGGAGGATACACTGCAGGGCTTGGGTTTTCTGCTCAGGGGATGAACGTTTCTGGACACAGACAGCGAGTGGCAACCATTGCACAACACTGCAGCAAATGCGCTTCAGGGTAAAGTTTATATCATGAGTCTTCTGCCATTCAAAACCATGGGAGCCAGCGAGGAGAATCAGCAGATAAAGGTACCTGCCACCAAGACAGAGGACTTGAGTTTGACCCTTGGGACTCACATGATGGAAATAGAGAATCCTGAAGATACTTTTTTGCCTGCCACATGGGCACACAGGCCCACATGTGAACACACACATGTGCTCCAAATAAAAACAAAGGCAAAAAAAAGTGTGACAATGTGAGAATTAGGAACACAACTCAGTGACTGAGTGCTTGCTCACAATGTATGGGTCCCTAAATTCAATCCTATTCTCTACAGAAGAAAGGAATGATGTGGGGAGGGAAGAAAAAAGGAAGGGAGCGAGGGAGAAGAAAACAGGGGGAAAACATAGAGAATTAGTGACATGCAGTGACTACAGGGTTAGCATCCATAAGGCCTTCGGCTGTACAACCAGTCATGGAGGTATAAGGTGGGGAACTGGCAAGTGAGTAAAAAAAAAATCCAAAGTTCTGGGCACTTCCCTAAGGTCCCAGGGCTTTAGGAGACACTAAAGGACAGACAGACAGACAGACAGACAGACAGACAGAAAACCCCTGTCTGCACCTGCCTGGCGTCTCACCTTGAGCTTCTAACCTTGAGAGATCTTGTCTGCAACTTCAGGAGACTCAGATTGGGGGCAGAACAACCTGGAGACAGGTCACTGCTTCTCCTCCCTCTCCTATAGGTTGCACGGCAGGGAGGGAGGGCAGCGGGGAGGAGTCCAACCTAGTAGGTGACCCACAGTGAGCTAAGATGGCTTCTTGGGCAATCCATCATCCAGTCTCTCTGAACCATGGGAAAATCGTACTGTACACTAGTTTCTGCTCATTGGAAAGAATAAAAAGAAGACAAAAGGGAATGGGAGAAAGAAGGGAACCCAATATTCTTAGATGCCTCCTTGATTCTCTTTTTGTTTTTGTTTTTTTTTTGAGACAGGGTTTCTCTGTGTATCCTTGACTGTCCTGGAACTTACTTTGTAGACCAGGCTACACAGAGATCTGCCTGCCGTTGCCTCTGCCTCTGGAGTGCTGGGATTAAAGGTGCACACCATGGCCCAGTTGCCTCCTCAGTGTTTACTGCCTAAAGAGTCTGTCTACTGCCTGTGGATTCCACAGCTCACTGGTCTAAGGATGTGCAAAGACATCAGCTATAATAGCCTTGGCACCATAATGTGATGGCCATCACTTCATGAAACACAGGTCACTCAGGCTTGCTTTGGAAGGCGTATGACAAATTCACATCTTGTGGCTGATGACGTTGTTTGAATGCATGTAATTTGAGAACCACAGGAGGCATGAAGCTCTCTAACAAGCACATTTTGAAGGTAGAAATTAAGAAAAGCCCAGGGATCAGGATCAGGATCCAAACAGAATACTTCAATGGTGGGTTTGGAGATTGTTGTTTATGAAACCTGGGTTTTAATTATGTTTTTACCAGTTAGTTGCTAAAAATGTTCCAAAGAAGCAATTTACTCTCTTTCAGCTTTGGTTTCTTTCTCTGTAAAATGGAGATAAACATAACTCACATAAAGTGACTAAGGATTAACTGAGGACAAGACAGGTAAAGCATTTGGCATAGAGCTTGGAGCCTAAGCACTCAGTACCTGAAGTTGCTGTTGGCATGATCACTGCTAAAATATACTCTAGAATGGGCTTGCCCTGTAATTTCTTTCAATTCTTTTCTTTGTGTTTGAAAGTGTATACAATTGAGTGTTGAGAAACATGGGGAGATTGGGGAGGAGGATGAAGTGGAGGGGAGGAGGAGGAAGAGGAAGACGATAAAGAAGAGGCAGCGAAGGAGAATTCACAATTAAAGGGGAAGAAGGCTGATGTCATTCTTCACAGTCATCCCATTGTTGCTAACACCCAGTTATGTTTTGCAAATAGTTCTTCCACAATAGTGAAGCCCGGATCCTCTGGTTCAAATAGAGAAACATTCCTAATACCACATGTATGTAAATGCCGTGAGCAGCACCCATGTGCCAGTCAGAGTCTCCATCTACAACTCCATAGCAGTTAGGCAAAATACAGATCTCCTTAGGTTGGTCTTCATATTCTGTGTAGTGAGGAGGCAAGCGGGCCTGCTTTTCGTCCTGCCCAGCTCCCGCACAGCTAGCTTTACACCCGAAATAAAAACACACAAATTGTATTCGTTTAAACACTGCCTGGCCCATTAGCTCTAGCCTCTTACTGGCTAACTCTTACATCTTGATTAACCCATTTCTGTTAATGTGTGTAGCACCATGAGGTGGTGGCTTACTGGGAAGATTCTAACCTGCATCCATCTCGGAGAGGAGAGCTATGGCATCTGCCTGACTCTGCTTTCTTTCTCCCACAATTCTGTTCTACTCTGCCTACCTAATTTTCTGTCCTATTAAAGGGCCAAGGCAGTTTTTTTTTATTAACCAATGAAAGTAACACATAGACAGATGACCCTCCTCCATCAATTCCGAGTGGGTGTTACTGGCAAAGGTGCTCTCTGGTTATCACCTATACCCTTGACAATCACTGATGTTCCTGGCTCTTTCCTTTCATGGGAGCCCATTTCAATAACTTGTTGGGTAGCCTGTTCCTGCTTAAAACACAGCAAGAACAAATCAATCTTTAACGTGCCCTGTCCATTAAAATTCAATCAGTTGCTATTTTGCAAATTTCCAAATTGTTTAAACCTGGAATCATTGTCCAAAAGACTTCTGGGTAATTGAAGCAGCACTTACTAGAGCAAGATGACATCAGGGTTTCCCTGAGAAACATCTCTTTAGAAGTTACTTGTTTGCATATCCAGGCATAGGGATGATGGCTTGGTGGGGATACACTCAAGAACATAGGGGGTTCTGACCACTGCAGTCACCGGAAATGCTGGGGATGGACTCAGGAGAGAGCACAGGGCTATGGCCCCTTACTAGGAAGCCTGAAGAACTCAGATCACTTCTCACTCTTGGTTAGAAAACACTTCAATCACTCTGTCTAGTCTATTAGTCTCCAGGAAAGGAGTCAACATTTCAGCTTGACTTCTGAACCGAGCCTGCTGCACAGCCGGGTAGAGGAGAGAGGTGCCTAGCTGAGAAATGATACTGAACCATATCCAGGAAGGCTTTCGAGTCTCCTGGCTGGTAAAATGTTACCATCCACAGACAGCGCAGATTCTGTTCAGAAAGCCAGTCCTGAACTAGAACTGGGGGTAGATGCTGTGACCCAGGGGCCTTTTGACATATATGAGATGCATCCTCTCTGATCATTCCCACTACCTTGCTCTCTCCCTCCTCCCTCTCTCCCTCCCTTCCTCCCCTCTCTCTCCCTCCTCCCTCTCACCCTTCTCTTTTGAAAGTGGGAATCAGATTTGTATTGGAGCCTTTATAAGGGGGGAATTCACTTTCTAATCTGTCTATTCTTGGTATAAAATGGGAGCACACACTCATTGAAATGAGTAATTGAGAGCGATTTACAAAAACTCTGCCATTCCAGAAAAAACACATTTAATTCATCTCAATTTCCCTAAAGCATAACCACATTAAATGCTGCTATCTAAACGTGCCAACGAGAAAATTATTAAAATATTAATTTCCCATTGTGGAGGTTTGGGTGATCAATACACCCTGACCCCCATCAAGACAAGAGAGGAAAGAACATTCAGCAAAGCATCTTCACTAGCTAGACTGCCGCCTTGCTTCTAAATCTTCCTTCCACAGTTAAGAAAATATAAATCACCCTTGTCCCAATTTGAAAGCCATCAACTATGCCCATTCTGACTGCTTTCCTTCTTTCTAATTTTATTTTTAATTAGCAATCTCATGATAGTCCGATAAATAATGTCAAAAGATGAATAATGAAAACATAAATTTCAACACGCTATAATTACAATTCAAAAAAAAAAAAAACACCCCACCAACAACGTGGAGGTGCAATAACTCAGGACTTGTTTCTTAGCAATTATAAGTACAAATAGGATTTCCTTTCCGGTTCTTTCAACATTGGTGATGACAGGACCCCTGTCGGAGGGCGAGCAGGCTTACCCACTTTGCCTCTGCATTAGAACTAAGGTCAAACTGCACTGCAGGCAGGGAACCCAGCCCATATGTTGGGTAGCATTATTCACTTAGTACATTTAGATGACTGACCTGTATACATACGAGCTGTTTCTGCCTTCGACAATTTTATAAATACAAAGAACTAACTCCCTCCCACTGCAAAAACAAAACAACAACAACAAACAAACAAACCCCTCCTGCTCTATACCTCTTCGGAGCAAAACAAAACACCAGCACTCGTGCAATCTGGCAGTAAATAAAAATAGCCTGCTTTTTATTAGCTGCATCCAACTATGGCAACGTAATAGTTTAATGATAACTGAATGTGCCCCAAAAGAAGGACTCTCCATAACACAAGCTGGAAACAGCAGAGGACGCGATGGGAACAACAGCTTTGGTCATTATGCCCAAGAAGGGCTTTCTTTTACAAAATGAAAAAAAAAAAGAAAAAGAAAAAAAGAAGAAAGAAAATACTTATCCAAACTAAAATATGTCCAGTAAGAGCACATGGCCTTTCCACAGTAACTGTTAATGCCCCCATAACAGCTTCGTAAACCTTCCAACAAATGTGCAGGTATTACTTTTGTTAGACATAAAGGGACCATGGTAGTAAGTTAAAGGAAAAGATTAAATGTACCCATTTGCTCGGTTAACATAACCTTCCTATGGCAAAAATAAAACAAACTAAAAATGACCCATAGCCCAAAACATCTATGCAAAGAGCCTAGAGAGCATAAATTGGTCTGTAGTGTCAGGCAGGGTCAGGAGAGGGAGAGGGCCACTAGTCCGATGCCAGGGTGAGCAGGGGCAGATAAGATGTTCACTGGCTCCTGAAGGGCCTCTCAGTCAAGACCACATACACGGATGACGTCACTCCGCGAACTCTTCTATTTTATAATCCAGCCGTGTGGTGAAGCTTATTGGCTTCCCTGGTGTCACATGCAAGGCTCCTTTTCAGTTCCATCCTGGAGCATGGCTTAGGCTCCATCGTCTAACTCCTTCAACGCCTACCCTTCTCCTACACCCATCTGCAGAAGCAATAAAGATAAATCTCTCAATGTCACACTTTACACCCAGGCTTCCCAGTCTCGTTAATATCTCACCAAAGGATTTCTAGAAGGAAAGGCCAAGCATGCTTGTTAAAGCCACAGTCTGGCTTCTTTCATGCTACAGATGATTTGTTGCAGGCCTGGGCAGGCGGATCGCTGGTTCAGTAACCGAGGTACTAAGAAAGCATCCTGGAGCATTTTCCGTCCAGCATGAGACCTTGCACCTACAATGAGCCAGCCTGGATTTTAGGACCTACTGATGGTCTATGGGATGGATGGATGCACTATGTAGCTTGTCTTGAGCAGCTGTCTTTAGTTACACAAGAACTTCTAGGCTGGTCTTAAGAAAGATTACGATTCCACAGACCTCAGGTTTGAAAGTGACCAGCATGTAGTAGCATGGTCTGTGCCTGGACCCTAGTTAGTTCATACAGTACCCAACAAACTCCATCAGGCAGGAGCAAGGAGAGGGGCACGAGGAATGAAGCATCTCTCAGTTCTAGTTACCATTCAGCCATGAATAAGCTAAGATTCAGCCAGAGAGATAACTCAATTGTTAAGTGCACTGCCTGCTCTTCTAAAGGTCCTGAGTTCAATTCCCAGTAACCACATGGTGGCTCACAACCATCTGTAATGAGATCTGGTGCCCTCTTGAGGAAGAGACCTGGTCAGTTGTCCTTTCAACTTAGAACATGAAACCCAATATGGACAAGTTCAATAGAACATCTCTATATGGGCTACCATGCAAAAAAAAAAAAAAAAAAAAAAAAAAAAAAAAAAAAAAAAAAAAAAAAAAGAAGAAGAAGAAGAATAAGAAGAAGAATAAGAATAGAAACCTATAATGTTTGAGATCAAGAAATATAGAGTGAACACAGTGTAATTTTCAAGTCTCAGGCACTGTTTGCCTGCACTTGGACCCTCTAGTGGTTCCCAAGCTAGGCTCAGATGTGTGTGGCAGCACACTTTGGGACATTTCAGTGTCGTCTGAACTTTCAGGAGAGCAGATACCCATTTTTATCGAGATTCCCCTCTCTCACTCTCCAGTCCCTTATGAGCTCTCTTTTAAAGAAATAGTCATCCAAACAACCACTGTCCTAAAACGTTCTAATCAACACACTGTGGAAGGCTATTTTCTCTCTAATAGTTGAGTCATTAAGAACAATAATGGGAAAATTAATTGTCTATTATCAAGAAGAAAATCTTGCCTGCTTTTGAAAGTAGCTTTGAATTCATATTTAACCAGATGTGGATTTGCTCTCTTGTTAGGTATGCAGTAGCATAGGAAATCCAAGTCTGGGTTAAGAACCAGCTACTTTTTCCTTCTCTCATACAATACATCCTGACCAAACTTCCCCATCCTTCACTCCTTCCAGTTACTCCCACCTTCCTTTCCCCCCAAATCTACTCCCTCCTCACCCCTGTCTTCCCTGAGAAAAGAGCAGGCCTCCCAGGGACATCAACTGAACATGGCACAGGATACAATAAGACCAGGCACAAACCCTCACACCAAGGCTGGGTGAGGGAACCCAGTGGAGGAAAGTGGTCCCAAGAGCAGGTGAAAGAGTCAGAAACACCCCCACTCCTACTATTAAGAGTCCTCCCCAAATACCAAGCCAACAACCGAAACTACATGCAGAAGACCTAGTGCAGATCCATGCAGGCTCCACGAGTGCTGTTTCCATCTCTGTGAGCCCCCATGAACTCTGCTTAGTTGATTCCACTGACCAGCTACTTTTTAAAGATGGAAGCACAATAGAGGAACTGACAATGACTCAAAGAACAACAGGACCAATGCTCAGACCATAAGATACTGAAAGATTAATGAGGAGCTACTCCATTTGGTTACAAAGTCCCTGAATATAGGTAGAATTCATCAAACAGTAAGAGGAGGCAACCTTATTTTGTTCAAATTTAATATCTAGTGAATAAAAAGAAAAAAATCAAATGGTATCTTGGGTTTAGAGATGACCCAGCAATTAAGAGCGCTTCTGTTGCTCTCCTAAGAGTTCGGAATTCAGTTCCCAGCACCCACATCAGGTGGCTCGTACCAACATCTCCAGCTCCAGGGGATCTGACGTACTCTTCTGACTTTAGAAGGCAGACACACTCAGAGAGACATGGCATATCCACACACAAAACATGCATATATATTTAAAAAAAACTAAGATTCATCTTTAAAAATAGTGTTTTCATTTCTTTTTAATCTTCAATGAAGTAGACCAAGCCCACCATGGTCAAAGTCCCCAGTCCCCAAAGGGCCAGCAGCACCCGTGATGGGGGCTTGCTCACCTTAGCTCCAGAGCTCCGTGGCATTGTACATGTTTTTGTGAGCAGGCTGTTGCTGAAGATGCAAGCAGAAGTCTTTAAGAAGCACAAAATGTAGACACCTGCCTCTTTTTTTATGTCAATAGAGTTATTTTTCTTCTTGATATTGTTTTGTTTTTGCCAAATGTTCCTGTTAAATGTTAGCTTTAACAAAAAAATTTTTACTGTTACCTGTTTCTATCATAACTTTGGAGGAATAATATGATATTTTCCACTTACAGCAAGTGCAGACACAGCCTACTGATGAAGCCTAGCTTGTTCCCCAAAGGGTGAGAATAATACCCAAGTGTGAGAGATTTTTCTCATGCTTGAATGCTATTCTCTCATTTCTCTCATTTGTAATGTCACAGACTTGTATTGCCACCTTAAAATTCTCTCTCTCTCTGTCTCTGTCTCTGTCTCTCTCTCTCTTTCTCTCTCTCTGTCTCTCTGTCTCTCTCTCTCTATCTCTCTCTATCTCTATCTCTTTCTCTCTCTGTCTCCCCTACCAGAAAATCCTAAAACCATGCAGCTAGCCATCTAATTCCTGTGCAAAGCTTCTTTGAATGACACCAGGAAAGTAGAGAGCAGGCCAGTTAGAACAATGGGGTGGGGAGAAAGGGGGTGAACTGAGATACAGTAATACATGTAACTGGCCAGTGGATCAGGCAATGGGTACCTAGTGACACTGGACTCAGACAACATATATGATCTTACAATGGAACAAACAGAGGACCACCTCGCAGAACAGAGCTAACCTGAATTTAGCAGTTTAAAATTTGAAATGTATGCCTACATGCATGCCATGCTTGCTGAACAATCAATTTGCATTGCATTAAATTAATGTAGTAATGGATAGCTATAAAATTGCACATTTCATACATTAAATTTAATGATAAAATAATAGGTAATAATAAGTTGACCATTCTAATATAAATATCAATCAGTAAATGCACTCAAACATAATGAATAACTTTAGGCATCCCATTTCTGGGGCGGCAACATTCAAGGAGAACCATATAAATTGGGAAGCCATTGTCCATCAAGATAAGTTAATTAGCCTAGAAAGAGAGATGCAAGAGGCTGTTAACCTGCAGCATAGGCCTGCAGCAGACTTCTCTGGACTTTATATATATTGAGTAATTTGGGAAATTGAATATGATATTACCTTTATTTTGGCATGCTATTTCCAAATCATTGGCTTTTATGGTTAAAGGAAATTGCTAACACCCATGCTTGGAACAGGACCAGAGCAAAGGTGGTAAGCTCTTGGTGAGCCAAGAAAGTGAGAAACATATGTATTTGGTATTTAAGATTCATTTGGGTTTTTAAATTCAACAACATGATTTATTTTTACTTGTTTTTCCCCCCTCTCTAATTATCTATGTGCATGAGACAGTTCCTTTTTTTTTTTAAGAAGTACTTAAAAAAGTGACTCACACAGACGTGGGATGGAGCTCGATGGTTCTGCGTGTGCTGAATGAGCTGTGAATAACGATTTTCAGAGAGCAGACTTCATACACACAGAAGCTCATCCGCTGCAGGTTGGCCAGCGTGAGCCCCCAGGGAAAAGGACCCCCCAGAAAAGTCTCCATGTGCAAGGCTTGCCTGCTTAAAGAAGGATCTCTGGAAATCTTTTTGATGAGG
Organism: Arvicola amphibius; assembly: GCF_903992535.2. NCBI lineage: Eukaryota > Metazoa > Chordata > Mammalia > Rodentia > Cricetidae > Arvicola > Arvicola amphibius. The sequence continues at coordinate 137,321,767 of NC_052049.1, read as the reverse complement.
TGTGTGGGGTTTCTTATACTTCAAGAAATCCAAGTCCTTTCAAGCCCTCACCCAAGTCCCTTCAAACCACCATTAGCAGAACACCTCCCAAGCACAGAAATCTGTGATCATGCAAAACGCAAGGAGGGCCTTGCTCTGTGCAGTCTTCGCTACATTCTACAGAACCTTGGGGCACCCAAGATGCTACACAGTACATACACACGAGAGCATGCGCGCGCGCACACACACACACACACACACACACACACACACACACCAAACGTTCAGATAATGCTGGGCTTAACAAAGCTGTAGGTTTGGGCTTTCTTTGTAAACTATAAAGGTCTTCCTTTAACATGCCAAGAAGCACCAAGAAAGCACAAGTGGAGATACAGCAAATGTACCACCCTGAACTCAGAAAAACCATAGCATCATGAATGACGCACCAATCTCCAGGGTCCCATGCAACACAGTATGGGGAACGCGTACCTAACATAAGGGAATTGAGGAGCCAGTCTATTTTGTATGAAAAGAGCCAGATATTTTACTTTTTTGCAAAACAAAAGTAAAACAACAGAAAATAAATGAATGTAAAGTAACGAATTTTTAAGCATTAGCCTTGGACAAAAGAAAGGGGGGTTCACATGATAATTTCTTTGATATTTTTATAGAAAGCTTTTGGAGTTTTTAGCTGAGGAACTCTTGGCAGAGTTAAACCAGGACTCCTTCAAATTAGCAGCTGAATGGTCACCTGTGGTTTGAAGTGACTGTTGTCCTCGCTGAGGACAACAGAGCATTGCAGAGGCTCACACAGCTCTTTTTACAGGGGATGCTTCTGATGAACCCTGTATTCCTAGCCTCTTAATGGGACCCCAAACCCGACCATACACCAACACGTCCCTTATTGGTGAAAAGGATTCCCCAAATCAGAAGAGCAGGGTATGGGGGCTCATATCTTGCATTCTAGCATTTGAGAGGCTGCGACAGGAGGACTGTGGTGAGTTTGAGGCCAACCTGGACTAAGATATGTGAAACTCTATATCAAAAGGGGAAAAAATCAAATAAAAAAGTTACAATAAAAGGAACTAGAAAGCTTTCTTTGCCCAGAAATTCTAGTTCCATCCCTCAGGTTTTCTTTAAAAGTAGAACTAACGGGCTATGGAGACAGATCAGTCGCTTAAGAGCATTTGCTGCTCTTGGAGAGGACGGGTATCCAATTCCTAGCACCCTCATTAGGCAGTTCACAGTAACTTCAATAACTCCGGTTCCAGGGGATCTGACGCCCTCTTCTGGCCTCTGAGGACACCAAGCACTCATGTGGTACTCAGACATACATAAGGCAAAAATATTCATACACATAAAACATTCACAATGTAAAAATGAGGGCTGGGAAGAATGCTACCTTACTGGAAGCTCTTCCCACTCCAGAAAGTTCTGCTGGGTGCTGGAGGCCACCATTTGGCACTTCGTAGACTTCATTTGCACGTTCTCAGTTGTTTTGCTATAAATGTAACCACCGCTATGCACATACATTTACAGTACACCGAGTCTACAATGCCAAACTGAGGGTTTTTTCATGTTTTTTTATAATATTTTTTTTAGTTTTTGAAATCATAATATAATGACATCATTTACCCTTTCCTCTCCTCACTCCAACCTCTCCCATGCATCTCCCCTTAATCTCTCAAATTCATGCGATTGTTGTTACAGATCATCTGGAACCCCTAGCTCCAGGGCCTCCAAGGGCACCAGACACATGTAGTACACAGACATACATGGAGACAAAACATTCATACACATAAGGCAGTTTAGGCGAGAGAAAATTTCCCCCAACCATGTCAATTGTCTTGTTCTGACAATGTCCCCTCGTGTTTCCAAATGCAGAGGCCAAGGAAGAAAAGTTGGGCCTGGTTTTGCTTAACTTTATATTTGGGCAGAAAGCTACACGCAGAGCAGAACATCTCCAGAAGCACCATCGTTCCCTTAATGTCTTTTGGCCCAAATGTTTTTAAAGTAGGTTAAAGAACTATGCTGCCTGCTACTTAACATACTACCATGTGATGTACGTTGTGTGAAATGCATACTTTCCCCTGGGAAGTCAGCTCATCCTTACAGATCCAGTTTCTGATCCAGCAGAAGGTATAGGGAGGTGGTAGGCAAAATGACTACCCTCAAGTGTGAGCACTTACGTGAAGGTCCCCGGAGGAGCCTCTCTCTGTAATCCCCACAATCCCCACTCATCTGCCGTGAAACGGGAGGTAGGGACAGGATAAGGCCCCAGGGCTAGGAAGCCTGACATGAGCAACGATGAATAACAAGAGTGGAAGTTCAGGTCTGATACTTAAGTTTGTTCTTAGCCCTGCACACACACACACACACACACACACACATACACACACACCAATAATCAAACACCCTTTGGTATGGCCTCCCAGATGTGACCCTTCAATGGCTATCTGCTAAACAATGGAAGTGGAAACAACAGGTCCCCCAGTGTCTGTGTAGTTGGCACAAGAGACAAAGGTCTGACCTAGGTGGGAGGTACCATTGAGACAGACAACTCCCCAGCCAGTTTCCCTTCCTTTTGGTCTTCCCACAGTGTTAAGAAGCAAGCCCAGGTCCTGCACATGTCAGACAGCAGCCCCACCTCTGGACCTCCAGTCTCTCTGCTCAGTTTCATGCTTTTTGGTTGGTTGGGCTTACTTTTGTTTTATAGGTAGGGTCAGCCTTGCTATAAAATCCCAGATGACCTGAACCTCTCAACATAGACCAGGAAGCATCCAGTGAGCTTCAGTCTCCCAAGAGCTGGAGTTACCAACGTGACTCGCCACACACGGCTTTTATACTCTTTCTCTGTTCACGTTCTGCAAGCTTGTAGAAAAATTGGGATATATGCTTCACATACGAAAGGTGGGAACCGGGAGTGGTGGCACGTACCCTGCCAGCCTGCCAGTGGGAAGGGCGTGGGAGAAGGATCTGAAGTTCAATGACTTTAAGGGCAGCCTGGATTATATGAGGTCCAACCTCAAAAAAGAGAGGAGTTTGGGGTTTAGTTCAGGGATCAAATGTGGGCTTAGGTCTTAGCAAGGACCAGTCAATGTGGAGTTATGGACGGGAGCAAAGGACACTCAGAGCAGCAATGTCTCCTTGTGGTATTATCCCAGGGCTCAGCCCTCTGCAAGCCTGGGCTGCGGTACTGGGACTCTGGGGGCAGGGAAAGGAAGGAGAGACTACTGTATATTCATATTTCGGGGATATTTTTAGTCTTGTGTTTTTGACGTGTGAGCTGCCAGCACAAAATACACCAAACACCTTCCTAACTCCCTCAAACCAAATAAATAAATGAAAAGAGAGGCTGCTTAAACCCTTGACAAGCGGCTTGTCAAGAAAAGCTGTTTTTCACACAAGAAACCTCTTTCAGAACCCTAAATCCTGCTGCATTCTGTTCTATTTGCAGCACCCTTATCTGTTAGCATCATAACAGGGAAGTGTAAATTGGACCCCCCTCAAAAAAATCCATTTTATTTTTAAAGCCAAAACGTGATCAAGGAGTTTGCCTGCCTTCCAGAACACTGCCTTCACATGTGAGAAGGAGTTGCAGCCTTATAAGAGGAGTATGCTATTGACTCTTGGTCTTAATGCTGCAACTCATGGCTTAGCCAAAAGGGCTGAGGCTTTCTACCCATGTTAGGAGTAAATATTTTTAGTGACGGCTTGACTGTGGCATCAAGAACTTAGAATCTGGAGGAAAGAACGTTTGAGAACAATCTAGGTCTGAGGCAATTTGACGTCCGCTCACAGGTTATTTTGGAATTGTCTGTCCTGATTGTAGACTGCAACAGAATTTCTGAGGCCTAGGGCACAGAGACCCTGAGAGAGGAAGAAAATCTAAACATTAGTGGAATGGCCCAATTGAATCTCACAGTCCAGCATAAGGAAGAAGTGGGGAGGAAGACGATGCACTGTCTTTAAATTCTTATTTCATGTGTATGGATGTTTTGCCTGAGCTGTGAGCCATGCGTGTTCAGGGCCTGTGGAGTAATAGATGATTGTGAGCCACCATGTGGATGCTGTGAATTCAACCTGAGTCCAGTGGAAGAGCAGCCAACACTCTTAACCACCGTGTTCTCTCTCTCTCTCTCTCTCTCTCTCTCTCTCTCTCTCTCTCTCTCTCGAAAGATGTATTTAAAAAATTAAAGGAAAAATTCTAAGACTATGGAAAAGGAGCCAATATCTCCAGGGATATACGGTTGCTGGGGCTGAATTGAAAGGTTTCATGGCTTGACTACATAAAGATCAGATTGACCTAACCCACAGTGGCCAGAGTTAGAGATGGGGCTCTTCCAGATGCTCAAAGCCCCCACGAGGCTGCCTTCTCAATCACTACCCAACACTTTGGTTCCTTGGTTTGTTTGTTTGTTTGTTTTTACCACTTTGGGTTTTAAGTATCGACAAGAGATGCTATATGCATAAGGAGCCACAGAGAGGATGCCTCACTTGGCCTTTCTTTGGACCAATGCTTCTTTAGCAATGAAGCGTCTCCTTAGAGAGAGGCCTGGGTGAGGAAGTTACATCCTGAAACCTCCCTGCTGAGAGGCCAAGTAGACCCTGGGCTGAGTAGAAAGAAAGAACAAGAGGCCAACCGTGGGGATGGCTTCCCAGCAAAGGTGGAAAGAAGTGGGAGTGGACTAAGGGAGCTTTAACTGCATATTACCAACGAAGGACTGTGTGAACGTTACAAGATGCGCTCATTTCACAGCCCACACTATACAGATATGTGTTTCATGGTCCATGCCACATAGACATGCATTTCATAATTCCACACCGTACAGACAATCTACAAAGCTTTATGGGATCTTTTATTTGTTTGCTTCTTTTGCTATTGTTGCCATCTTAAATATCTCCAAGGTTTTGACTATGGCTCCCCAGAGTATCTCAGCTGAGTCCCACAACTCCGTGCCTTCTCTTAGCAGGTGCTTGCACAGTTTTTTTTTTTTTAAGCAATTCTGACATCCCCCAATCGCTCCAGAAGACAGTTCTTGGCCCTTCTCTTCCCTTTGCAGCTTGAAAATGACAGGTTCAATTTTGACAGTTATTACCTATAAGTCATTAAATATTTTCCTCGACAACCATGCAGGGAGGCTTGGAATATACACCAGCCATCAGCTGCTCCATGCCGAGTCACAGACAGATGCTTGAATATGCATTTAGGAAAGAACACATACAAGTCCAACGCATTTTTTCCCCAAACAGCCAAGACTCCAGTTTCAAAATCTGACAAAAATAATATAAGAAAGAAAATCCAGATCGATCAATCTAACTTAAAACATAATGCTGTAAAAATATTAACTCGAAAACAGTAGAGAGAAAATTCTCAAGTGCAAGAATAACATTTCACAAGCAAATGGTGATAATTACAGGGATACTAGGACCAAAGACAGGAATAGTCCCTTTCCCAATTCATTATCTCAATAGGCTAATAAAAGAGAAAGTCTGTAATCACTCAAAATATATCTGATAAAAATAAGCAAGTTGGTGGAAAGATGGCTCAGCAGTTAGGAGCACTGGCCAGTCTTCCATAGGACCCAGGTTCAATTCCCAGCACCCACAAGGCAGCTGATCCCCCCTGGGACTACAGTTCCAGGGGCTCTGACACCCTCTTCTGACTTCCATGGGCACCAGGCATGCAGCGCACAGATACGCACACAGGCAAAACGTTTATAAGAAAATGAATTCAGAAAGTTGCCTGTAAGTACACTCTAAAATAAATAAAACTCTTGGACTACTCTAATAAGAAAAGAAAAAGAAGAAACCACCTTATCTCATGGGCCCAAATGGGCTGGGGACATAGCTCAGTTACTTAAATGTTTGTCTTGCCGACATGAGGACCTGAGTTCTGCATTCAGTTTCCAGCACTTTTTAAAAGATGGTTGTGGTTGTTTACATTTGTAATCTCAGCACTGAGAGACAGAGAGAGTCATATGTCCAGGGTTCAGTTCTCTGGCCAATCAGCCCAAACAACTCAGCACATTCTAGGTCAGCGAGACCCTGACTGAGAAAACAAGGTAGACGGCTCCTGAGGCCTGAACCCTGAGGGTGTCCTCTTGCCTTTTCACAAATACACACACATGTGCACATACACCCACATACACATGTGTAACACACATTCACTCAAGGCTGCCACATAAAAAATAGTCTTATCATTACCAAGAGCAGCAATTTCACACCTTCCAAGTTAAAACTACTCAGTGCACTGAAGAGACTGTCATGAAGAATAGATGTTGGAAAGAGGCCAAAGTATTTAGTGTGTGTGTGTGTGTGTGTGTGTGTGTGTGTGTGTGTTTATAACTAAAGCATCAGAGATACTACATGAAAAAAAGTGCGTGGAGATATTAGAAAAAGAGTCAGCTCTGGGTTAACGAACTAACATATAAAATACAAATTAAAATCAGAAGAAAAGATACTCTGAATAAGAGCAAAATGGCATTCACTTTCAAGAAATGAACTTAAGGAACCCACAACTGACACACACAAAACCATCAAAATATTACAGAGATACACAAGGATGACAAATTAATGGAAGGAAAACCATTGGTCTTAGAGGAGCAGCGTCCTCATGAAAATGTCATTTACTCCCACACTGCTCTACACATCTAACATGATTCCAATAAAAATGCCAACAGAAATGCTTTGAAATTTGGAAAAATCAATTCTAAAAGGCATATGAAAAATTAACCTTTGAGAATAGTCAGGAAAATTCTGAAGTGCAGAGTTATCAGCCCCACTGGGCATTAAAACATACTATAAAGCTAAGATAATTAGAATAGTTTGTTACTAGAGAAACAATAATGAGGAAAAATGGAGCCAAAAATCTCTCAGAAATAGACGTAATGCATATAGAAATTTATTATGCAATAAAGTAGGCATTTCAGATGTGGTAGAAAGATAAATTATCTAATAAGTACATTGGTACACTCGGCCAGTTATGGGATGTGTGTGGATGATGCCAGCTCCTGTCTTGTGTCTCACATCAGGATAAGTCCCAGCAGGCTCCCAAATTAAGTGTAGAAAGTAAAGACTTTAGAAAACGAAAGAGAAGATGGAGGGTGGGGAAGAAACCCAAATCATCATCTAAGCCCTAGGAAGGCTCTATTGAGTTAAGAAACAAAACTCAAATGGCACCAAATTGAAAGATGAAATGTGAGGGGAAAGGCGATAAATCTGCACTGCATTTCAAAGTTTTGGAAAAATGCTAACAACAAAGAGAAGAGCAGAACATAAAGAGGCAGACCCACCCACAACTCGACCCTAAACAGACCCCTTCTAAATCATTTCATGCTGGGCCACTCTGTGTCGGAATGGGAAGGTTGGTGTCCTACCTGGGGCTCTCTGGAAGACTCTTTTTGAGCTGCAGAAGACTGTGCCCATTGGGTGGATGCTGCGGGAGCTACTTTTGCTCCTTCAGCCAATAGCCTTTGAGATACCACACTGGTATCTCAAAGACTATTGGCTGAAGGAGCAAAAGTAGCTCCCGCAGTGTTCTCAGGATCAGCACCCATATGAAGGGAAGGGTCAGGATGAGATCCCATCCAAGCCTCAGCAGCATCCCCCAGATGTTCTGGAGCTATGATGATACTCAGCATTGTCCCAGAGTGGAAACAGGGCCTTGACCATTCTAACCCCACACTGCCTAGAACTCAGATGATGGCGTCTTGCAGAAAGAAAAGGAGAATTCAGCTAGATGCTGTCTTTAGTGGAAGCAGCCCAGAAGGGGACAGAGGGTTGGCTTCTGATGTCCCCACGTGCAAGAGGAGGGAATGGGAGCTTGGGCTTGAAGAAGGGCCTGGGCCCCACGAGCACAGCTTTAACAACTGCTAGAGAGAGATGGCGGACAGAAGAAAAACAGTGGCTGAATATTGCACAGACCCACACTCAGCTTTGTTCCCAACCAATAAGATGTTTGCAGCCAGCTCCAGGTGTCCCCTTGAATAAGCAAAGAAAACTGGCTGCCAACACAAAGCTAACACTCATGCCAGTAAACGCCTTGGTGATGGGAAGTGCGTGACTCTTTCAAGTCCATTTGACACTTCCTACCACACTGAAAGGTCATGTATCTCCTGACCTGGCATCATCCCTTAGGTGAATTCACACATTTCCAAAATGCCCATTACAGCCGTTAACGGTGACTACCTTGAAAGCCCGAAAGTGGAAGGCAGGCAGGGGATGCCTGCTTCGCTGTGTGTGTTTTTATAGCGCACTGGGTATTTTGCTCATCATCTGAAGGATTAGGGGAGCACTATTTCTAGGTAAAGATTGAATTCAGCTCTATAATGGAAAGCTACATTTGCACCAAGAACTTAATATGGAGAAAAAAAAAAAGACATAAAATTTGTGGACAAAAATGCGGAAAGGGGAGAAATGAAGACTGCATCTCTCAAGTGTCTGAAGCTGGGACTACTGAGTTATGGAACAGTAGGAACTTGGAGTGGACTGGTAAATATCTAACACACCTGCCACCCAATGGGAATAGTCAAGGCCTGGAAACATTACACCGGAGCAAGTGGCAGGAATCTTCTAGAAACTACCATTTTAAAAGTTTCATTTATTACTTTTAGTCATGTATGTGTGTGGGTCTGTGGATGTGTTTGCTGGTGCTTTGGAGGCCAGAGGCCTCAGATTCCTGAAGCTGGAGTTACAGGTGGTTGTGAGCTGCCCGATAGGTTCTAGGAATCGGACCCCAGTTCTTTGAAAAAACAGTATGCATTCTTAACTTCCAAGCTGTCTCTCCAGGACTAGAAACTATCGTAACTATAAGTAACAAAAAGAAAATATAGGTTGGTTTAAATGTATGCATATATATACACAGATATATTCACACCTATATACTCAAGCCTACACATGCACAGATAGATGTGCATGTGCACATGGAGGAAGAGATGTACATACATATACAAATATACAAACATATATGTATGTATACCTATACATATACACATATATACACTCACACACATGCACACAGAGACATTAATGAGCACATACATACATACAGAGACACTAATGCATGTGTATATTCCCATATACAAGCACACGTGCATATATACAGACACATGTCACATACATACAGACATACTGGCATGCACACATATATACACAAGACAAGTGCATATTCATATACACACATTTACATATCCAGACAACATGCACACATACATGCACATGCAGATACAAACACACAATTGTGCGCACAACAGACACAGATGCACACATATACATACATATAGATGAACACACATGCATATACACAGTCACATACATATACACATAGGCACAAAGACACATAGATACCCACATACATTGAAACCAACCTATCTTTTCTTTGTATGTATATGCATATTTGTATGTCTCTGTGTATGCATATGTGTGTGGACATATATGTATACATCATGTGTGTCTGTCAAGGCTCTTTCACCTGGACAGCCTTGCTATGACCCAGAGTAGGATGCCATTTTCCTCTGCTCTGCTGATGGTGTTTCTCATTTTGCCCAGACCCTCCAATAGAAAGTGCTGCTTCCCATGGCTGACCATCTGCTGTCATTCACATGAAGGGTCTACATAGATCTCTACCAGATGCTGGACTTCACAAGCGTCCCCTCCCCCCAACCCATGAATTAATTGTTGCAGCTCTAAACCGCTGAGAAGAGGAAAGCAATCTGAATACGCCTCCCTCCCTCTGATGTGCACACCACAGGGCAACATTCCGGAATCCTCCAGAAAACGGATGCGGCTCAGCAATGGTTAAAGATGGATTTCTTGTGCCTCTTGCGCATTTACATAATTGATTCGCTGGATAATGTACTCTGCTTCCTTATTTAATAAACATGTTAATGATTTCAGACAATTACTCAAAACTGCCTACAAGTGTCTGCCTAAGAAAAGCAACAAAAAATAATTAAAATGAAAATACACACCAAAAGGCACATCCTTCATATCGCATTACAGCAGATATTAAGTCAATATGTCACCCTGTCACCAGTCACTTGCTACCTGCTGTTATACATTTATTCAAATTCTAATGTATTAGCTGAGGCTGAGACATTGGTGAGACACCCAAGTGGGTGAGCACACAGTGAGGGAATAAACCTGGCACTCTGTTGGGGTACAGGCAATGAAATAGCAGAGAGAAGGGGGGGCGTGATAAAACACAGGCCAAAAACAGAAGGTTGGCGCAGACGCCTTAACAAAGCAAAGCTTCTTCAGGCTACTCCTGGTGGGAGGCAGTCACAGGAGAACTAAATGGATTCCATTTCCTCTGCAACCCCTCAGAGCTTGGAGCACCGAGCAGGCCAGCATCCCCACAGGTCCAGTGCTGGCAGACACCTTGTCTGAGCCGGCCATTTTCACATTGCCTTCCTTAATTCTCCAACACATTCATGTGAGTCCATCAAAAGTCACGGCTTGAGTCATACAAAGTTATGGGCATTTCCATTCCCAAGAGAACCAGGAGGGCAGCGGGTGACACCCAGGGACCTTGTGTATGGGGTAGCATGATTCCAGTCCTCTGTGGACCCTGGCCAGGACCACTTAAGCTTGGTTCTTCCAACTCCTGACAGACGGCTAAGCTGTTAGGACTCAGTGGGTTCTAGGTATCCTCCTGGCCTCTAGGAAGAAGGGTTGCCTGCCTGGTACAACAAGATGCTCTAGGAATATGGATGTTACCAGTCCTTGCTAGAAACTAGTAGATTCTGACTTATGAAGTACCAGATCCACACGATTCATAAGACAATCAGGGCCAAAGAAGAAAGAATGGAACTTGTTGAGAAGAAATCAGGAAATTCTTTCATCAGGAAATCTGCTAATCTGCTGGGAAGGGCCCAGGAAGATGAGTGAGGAACCAGGGGCTTTCTTGGCTTAGGATTATCCTTTTTTTATTTCAAAGCCCAAGTGTTTTGTGTAGAGGCCACCCATGATATCGGCTCATAATAACATAGGTCAGTGAGTGTGTGTGTGTGTGTGTGTGTGTGTGTGTGTGTGTGGGTGTGAGAGAGAGAGAGAGAGAGAGAGAGAGAGAGAGAGAGAGCGAGCATACTTTAGGTTTTTGTCTTCTCTTTTACTATAATAATCCAACTTGTTCAGTTGGGGTCACATGGAGGAAATGGTAACAAACAAGAACAGTTAATTCAGAACCACCCAAAGAAACAGGCACTTAACTAGAAGTCTACTGAGCTGACAAGGAACTTAAAATAACAGGTGGCAAAGTCTAGCCAGAGTCCTAGCTCAGCTTTATGCATGGTAAATATTGTATTTCAGGTGCCTAAGGAATCTTTAAACTAAGGTATTAAGAGGCCAGCACCGAGCCCTTGGCTTCATGTTTTGTTTTCCCACATGCTGAATGATCCTCTAAACTACAGAAGGAGCAAAGGGTCACACACGGTAACCTGTCTGCTGTGAGAACATGGCGTCCTAGTCTTCTGAGACAGGACCAAGCTATGATGCATGACGAACCAACAGAGTCACCCATGTCAAATATTACCAAAAGAAGCTCAGGAGATGGCTCAGCAGGTAAAAGTGCTCAATGTGCAAGTTTGAGGACCTGAGTTCAAACCCTCAGCATCCTCATAAGAAGGAAGGAATCCAGATCAATGCGTGTAGCACTAGTGTGGCGTAGTGCAGAAACTGCAGGATCCCTAGGCTCGAATGCTGGCCAGTCTAGTCAAATACAGGAAGACTAAGGAAGACAGGGAGGTTAGACTTCTGACTTCATGCTTCCCACACACACATTCATTCACACAGCTAAAAAGAAAACAGAAAAACCTGAAACATTCATTTAATTCAATCCCTCCCCTCCCCAAAGAAAGAATAACACAAACACGGTAAGGTGGGAATACTTGATGTTAATAGCAGTCCTGCAAGGTCATGGCCAATTCCTTCTGGTCAGGAAGAGAAGCAGATAAGACCCTGACCAATTGTTCAGTATTTTTAAGAGGCCCTTTGCACAGCAGCTCGGAAGTTACAGAAGTTAATTTAAAATAATAATGGGATCCGGGACCTGACAATTCCAAGAGGAAAGGAGGCTTAAATGATCTCTTCTATGGACAAAAATCTACTCAGGTGACTTATTTCATGTGACCTGTTTTGAAAGGCAGGGAGCTCACCGTCCTCACACAGAATAAGTGACTGAGAGTGGCTTCATGCACAGATAGGCCCAGGAAAAGGGCTCCCCTCCCAGATCTGCTGGGGCTCCCCAGACAACGGTGTTTATACTCCTTGATGCTTCCAACAATGGGCATAAGCTGTATCTTAGTCTCCCATTGGAGTGTGATGTTCAGGGGAAGTGTAACTCAGAGATTAGGGTCTTTTGAGTCACCTGCTATTCCCATACTGTCTCCTGCAGAAGAAATGGCTACACCACCAGCTTCCTTGACAAGTTCAACACCGTCTGGCTGACCATGATGGCTCCTGTTACAAAGATCTGTGCGGCCTATGAGAGAGGTGCTAAACAACCCCACCAGTGGTCCTCTTATTCCTTCATCTCCATGGCAACTGTATCCTTAAGCCTGGACACCCAAGTCTTTCCCCCTTCCTGTAGAGCTCCTACCAGACAAGCTTCTCATCAAAAGAGTCCCATCACTACTCCGAGACAAGAAGCCAGACCCACTGCTAACATGCCTTTCTCTCTACGTCATTTCCTTTTCATCCATCCCCTGCCTTTCTTATTAGATCCCCAGAGAGGAGTTGAAGGAGCTTACAAGAAAGGACAGATATGTCATTAATCAGTGCTGAAGCAAAGAGGAAGCAACGGTGCTAAGCTCATGATGATTAATATAACAGTTGAGATTCCATGGGGTCACCAGCCAGGAGCTTCCAGGCAGCCACAACAAAAGGGAAAGCACTGGCAGGGAATGGCTACTTGTTTCTCATGGTCAGAAATGACAAAGAACAAGATACCCCCATGGAGGAAGACTTCAGAGCAGGCTGGGAAGGGCCGGCTTGGGAAAGCCACATCCCCGGCTGAGAATGCCCACTTCTTGTTCATACTCAGCACACATCACACTGTGCCATGGCATCTTTATCTTCTTAATTGTCTAAAACCAGGACCTGGGTTAGGATTCAAGAATTTGGATGAGATGCCAAGTTCGAGCTCCACCATAACTAACCAGAAAAATGGTCTTATCTTTCCAGAGGAGGAAAATGGCTGACAGCCATGAGTAGGTCTTTCCAGCTACTATTTCTTTCTATTTTAAAGATTTTTGGAGACACACATAGGCTAGGTAGATAAATAATCAGTAAAGTGTTTGCCACTTAGTCAGTGAGGACCTGAGTTTGGTCCCCAGAATCCACATAAAAAGCCAGGCGTGGCAGTATGCACTTGTAAACCCAGCCCTGGGGAGGCAGAGACAGGAGCATTCCTGGGGCTAGTAAGCCAGCAAGCCTAACCTATTTGGCAAGTCCCAGGACACATGAGAGGATGGTTCTTGAGGAATGACATCTGAGGCAGACCTCTGATTTTCACATGCACATGTGTGCACATGTATTTGAACACACAGGCACACAAAGGGAGACATAGATATATCATACATGGCGAAAGCCCTTTATATATGAAGGACCAGGGCTAACTTTATCCTGAAGTTTACTCTTAATTTGTATCACTTGAACTAAGCTTCTGAAAACCTCACACAGTCCAATAGTACAGCTCTATGTACCAGCAAGTCACACTTAATGAGCACCAGTTTGCCATGTTTCTAAAAGCAAAGTAAAATTAGCAGAAGGTCACATGGGAAGCACTGGCCAACCTCGTCATCTATTTGGTCTTTCCTGACCTTGTAAGGCTCTACATTCATTGCCATTCTCAAAAAGGGACAAGCAATTTAAAAGGAATTATCATAGAGCCATCGTCTGTACACAGATGAACACGCACAGATAATGTGTGCATACAAACAAGACCGTCTCATCAATTCGGTTCGCATTCCATGACCTCCTTCACCCCTCCCCACGCTAACACAATTATGTCTAACAGCCTCCGTTTAAACCCAACGCCAAAAGAAAGCATCCCTAATGAAACACAATTTCAAATTAGAGTCAAATCTGTCTCCTAGACCAAAATATACAAAAAAGGCTCTTGCTTATATTTTTAAACTTCATGTGACTTATTTAAAGATTCAAGGTTTTCGCTGAAAGGAGGCAGAGATGACTAAACTTTCATTTAGGCTAAGCAGTAATGCAGGCAGAATTCGGGCTCATCTGGGTTCCTTTTCATCCTCTTCACTGCTGGTTTTGGAAACTAACCTGACCCAGGGAGTCACAGCTCCCTGGCAACGTCCGTGTAAGACCAGCACCCTGACAAACCACTGCTTTTAGGAAAACTGTCATTTCTCTACCTGTAAACTGAAATCTGTAATTATTCCATCGCCCCAGCCACCCTCTCTTGCTTTCCCTTTTATTATATTAACGGAAGCAGAGCTATGCCTGTTGTGGAGATGTTGCTTTCTGAAGAGGAAAGGACTCGAGCTCCTGACCAATAGAATCCAAGGGGCAGGATGGCAGTCAAGCAGAGTGAATGCTCCCTAAGCCATCTCCAGCAGGAATGACCTACAGATTACACTTGGGGTTCTTTCTTTTGTAATGTGCATGGGGTGTGTATCTTCTTACCTGTATGAGTACCACCTGAATACTGTCCTCACAGAGGCCAGAAGAGGGCATCAGACCCTCTGGAACTGACGTTACAGATGGTTATGAAATGCCATGTGGGTGCTGGGAACCGAACCCAGGTCCTTTACAAGAGCAGCAAGTGCTCTTATCTCCTGAACAATCTCTCCAGCCCCCATTCTTTAATTTAAAGCCCACATGTAGTCCACAATTTCTTGAGAATACATGAAGAGAGGCGATATGATTTGACAACACGAGCCCCAAACCACACATGTGCATATGTACTCACACAGATGCACACAAATCAATGAATAAATACTCTTTTAAAAAAATCCAAAATCTTCCATCCATTTTTATGATGAAACTTGCCGGGTATTTATGTCAGATTCACTAGTTATTTATTAAACACCCACTGCATGCAGAGTGCAATCAATGCAAGACCAAACCACTGACCAAAACATCAATTCTGGATTCTGCCCCCTCGTGGTAGGCTCACCACCAACACATGGCTTGCCTTGTATTCACTATGCCTGATCTTAAGATGCCCACCATGCTGTGAAGCTGCAGAAGAACAATCCATCCACAGAACTGGTGAAAACTCCAGAGCTATTCCACTCACTACAGCGCAGTGCCTTCTCTCTTCTCTAAATATTTAAAAAAAGAAAAAAACACTCTACCCTCCTCTCTTTCCAAAGACCCCGTGAAAGAGAATGAACCAGAAATGAAAATAGCTGAAAATGATGTGTCATAAACATATTCAAGACAGGAACTTTTCCTCCTGAAATTAACACTTAACAGTCACATTCTCTTACAGCTCCCAAGCTCCTAAATCAGAGAGAGGGCTGAATCGCTGGTCAGTGTCATTGGCAGGAAGTGCTCAGTAGACAGTGGCAATCAGTAGAGCGAAGGAGGGTAAAACAGAAAAGCTGTCCTATCATGCTTTATTTATTCATCAGTCAGTCAGCCAATGAGCATTCAGTTGAGCATCTTCTTGTGGGCAAAGTAGCACTCAAGATGCTGAGGTGCTTAGTAGACATAACACCTCCTTTCTTATTGATCCCTCACTGATGCAGACATGGTCAGCCAAGGAAACAGGTTAGTCCATCATCTGTCTGCATATTCATTCAACCAACCACACAATTAGTTCTTAGGCAATTAGTTCATACCAGGTTCTAGGTTCAGTTAGAAGAAGATCAATTTAAGATGCAAGAACTTACAGGTACATCAGCAAGCTGTGGTACTCAAACACTGTGTAAGGAGGGGCAGTGGGGATTTTTCTGGTTCTAGGGGAAGACACGTAAATATGTGCCAGACAGACAGAGGGAGAGAAGACATTCTGATGGAGAATGACATCAGAGAAGGAGACACAAGAATACAGAGAGGAATGGAATTCTGCTGCCCACCACAGGGAGGCCTGAACCTAGGATGGGGCTACTGAGGGAGGATTCCAAAAGAGCAGGGAGGCATGTCCAAGGACCTGGGTCTCAATGCCATGTCCAGGAGTTTTCCTATCAACCAGGCAATGTAGGGGGAACCCATTTCTTGTTCAAATATATTTATACTGCAAGTTATCCTTCAACGATTTTTATTTTGTTTTTTCTTTACAACGCAGGGTTTCTCTGTATAGCCCTGGCTCTTCTGGAACTCATTCTGTAGACTAGGCTGGCCTCAAACTCACAAAGATCCACCTGCCATTGCCTCCCAGGTGCTGGGATTAAAGGTGTGTATTACCACCACCACCAGGGCTCTTCAACAATTAAAAAAATCTTTTTGCATACATGATATGTGTTTGCATGTTTGTGTATGTGAACATGGGGAAGCATACACCACAGCCACTTTGTAGAGGTCAGAGGATAATCTCAAGCATCAGTTTACGTCTCACCTATTTGGGGGACCAGGTCTTTTATTGTCCATCCCTGAGTATTCTGGGTACTAGCCCCTGAACTCCATAGGATGCTCCCAGCACTATTTCTTGTCCTGACGCAAGGGCACTGAGGTTTCAGGTGCATGCTACCTACCATCTATAACTTTACCCATGGCGGCAGTTTGAATAGGAATGGGCCCCGTAGACTCGCATGTTTTAATGCCTGGTCACTAGGGAGTGGCCCTATTGGGAGGTGTGGCCCTGTTGGAGTAGATGTGACCTAGTTGGAGGAAGTGTCACTGAAGGCCATCTTTAAGGTCACAGAAGCTTATGTCTCTTCCTGCTGCCTGTGGATCCAGATGTAGAGCTCTCAGCTCCTCCTCTAGCGCTGTCTCTGCCTGCATGCTGCCATGCTTCCTACCATGGACAACAATGGACTAAACTTCTGAAACTGTAAACCAGCCCTCAATTAAATGTTTCCCTTTCTAAGAGTCACCGTGGGCATGGTGTCTCTTCACAGTTACAGAAACCCTAACAGAGACAGCCATGTTCTAAGGATCTGAACTCAGGTCCTCATGCTTGCAAAGCAAACATGTTACCCCAGAGCCTTGTCTCAAGGCCATGCGCCAGTCAGTGTTCTGACCTCCCTCTAGCCCCCAGATGAGTGAGAAGAACTTTGCCAAGGATAACAGGAAAGGAGATGAGTTTGCAGCTGGCATGGGCTGGATGGAACCCGACACACCCAGGAAGGCGGCGGTGTCTTCTTCCAGCCACCTCATCCAGAGGGCAGCTGCTCGCTCACAGGTGGGGCCAGGGAGAGCAGTGGGTCTGTCAGCTGATAATGAGCTTTAGTAAAGCCTTGCGAGTGCCTCAGACTCCAGTTAGCAATTACAGGGCATCGGCTCAAAGGTTTGGCTCCATAATCTTCATTAATTGATTTGCACAGGGAAATGGGCGGGCATGACGTACTGGATGAAGTGGCTTCCAGCTCTTAAACGCATGGCTCTTCTCTACAGCGACATGTATCAGCAGGACCTTGTGCACTCCGGGCTGTGGGTTCTATGCAGGGCTCCCTCTTTAGCTGTGAAGTACCCTTAGAAGCACAGTATTATGCAAAGGGACGTAATGACAAAGGAGATTCAGTGTAGAGCAGGACACAGTCATTATCACTCGGGCTTAATGGCACTCACTGATCTGTTCCCAGGAAATGGACTTTCGAAGGCCGACTCATTTCTTAGTCACTTAGACCCCTGCCTGCATGTGGCCCAGTGACATGAAGCAAGTACTTCTCTTTGACTAGATTATGTCACACAGGTACCACATAATCCCCCAGAACCCCTCTGACCTCCTAATTCCAAGGTATTGTTAATTTGATAACCTCCAGCCCCCTGGCTTGACTATTGGCCAAATCCAATTTTCAAAACATCCACACACCTTTAGTCTCAGTACTCAAGAGGCAGAGGCAGGCAGTTCGAGGCCAGCCTGGTCTACAAGAGCTAGGTCCAGGACAGGCTCCAAAGCTACAGAGATAACCCCGTCTCAAAAACAAAACAAAACAAAACAAAACAAAAAAACCCAAAACCATCTCATTCCAAAGCTCTCACAAGACATCATTCTGACCATTTTGGAGTCTTTGGTAATTTTCCTTCTAATGCACCCTATTTATGTTACAGAAAGGAAGACAAGAGAAAGACTGAGACAAGTAATGGTAACCAGGCAAGCTGATTCTTCAATAAACTAAGACTGCGAGACCATCCATCTGTTGCTCATCTTCAAGGTCCTCAAGGCGGCTAGCTCCACTGATTCAGATCCATACGCCTCCTGGGACCCAGGTTTTGAAGGTGGAAACCAAATGACTAAGACACTGTGAACCACAGCAGCCCCAAACCAACAAACACTTTAAGCAAAAGGGCTCGGGAGAATCTTTGCAGCAGAAGGCAATGGTTCCTAGTGACAATAGGCAAGCCATCATTTCAGATGGATCATGCCCCGTTTGTGGTTAAAAATAGCTCAAAACATACAGGCTTCAATTAACTGAGTTTACTTCATATATTAAAGGCGGCGGTGTAGTAAAGCCTCTTTTGAAGCCCTGCATTCCGGTGTGTTTCTTCAGACAGAAGAGGGGAATAGCGCTGGGAGGGCTGTAATGTAGTTCAGTTGGTAAAGCACTTGCCTAGCACGTGAAGCATCTGAGTTTGGTCCCCATCACTGCATAAACTGGG
The DNA here is from genome assembly GCF_903992535.2 of Arvicola amphibius. Classification (NCBI taxonomy): domain Eukaryota; kingdom Metazoa; phylum Chordata; class Mammalia; order Rodentia; family Cricetidae; genus Arvicola; species Arvicola amphibius. Next base: position 137,303,056 of record NC_052049.1, on the reverse strand, counting down.
CATGGTGGTGAATAGCTGTAATCTCAGGATTTAGGAGACAGAAGCAGGAAGATTAGAAGTTCAAGGTCATCCTTGGTTACACTGTAAATTCAAGGTCAGACTAGGCTATAAGAGACTCTGTCACAGAAAGGGGGGGGGGGGACTGGAGAACCCGTTGTGTCAGCGACTCAGTGGGGTGTGTCCTGGAGAGAAAAGGCCTCGACCGTGTCAGCTCTGACAGAAAACACATGTTGAGATATGAAAGTAATAACAGTCCTGCCTCTGGCACTATAGGAGGGAGGTCAGTCTGGGCGCGAAGCCCTTCTTTGGGCATATTAGCGATGCATGAGATCTCCTCTCTCTGGCTTGCCCTGTTACAGGAAATACATCTTCCGAAGGCATCACCTTGAAGCTTAGTACCAGATAAAGCCAGCTCAAGAGAAGGCAGGAGAAGTTTCTAAACTGGGAAGGGGAAAAAAAAAAGGTGAGAAAAAGAGAAATTCAGATATTCCATGAAGGCAGGTTAGTGTCCCAGCTCTTGGGGATCTGTGGCCCCAGGCATGAGAAGAGCTTTGGAAGACTCTTGGGGCTATTGAATAACAGACACCGTTCAGATGGGAAAGACTGGGCAAACATCTCCTGGGTGATGCTTGACAAGCTGTCTCATCATCAGCTGTGAGGAGAAACACATTCACCACTTGCTCCAGTAATATTAATTACCCAGCACCAGCAGAAACTTGACAAAGGGGATGATGTGTTTAGAGACCTCAGCTGTAGTGAGTCACTGGGCCCAGAGGCAGGATGCGGGCCCGCGCAATGGCAGTGCCTGCTCTTCCCCAGAACCCTGGAGAATAAAGCTACACCCTGCCGCTTTAACCAAACCGGAGCAGGGCCTGGTGTGGGTATGCATTCCACCGGTTCCCTGCATTCTGGAGCACAGAACCGATGCTACAAACACTGTGGACTTCTCAGAACCAATGCTCAGGATGTGGATCCAGCTGCGGCCAGTCACACTTCTCCCTCATGACGTTTCTGGAAGACACTTTTGCACAAGGAAAAGAAAAATCTCGTGAGATGCTCAAAAGCCAAAGGACAGTTCTCCCCCATCACTGAATTGTAAGATAGGGAAAACAATTAGGTGGGGGCAATCAGAGGAGATGTATTCAAGATATTTAAATATCTGCTCTTGCCATTTTTAGGATAATTCTAGAGCCTGCTATTTGTTTTATTTTTTTTTTCCCGAACGGTTGAACACCAAGACAGCTGCTTGGAACTGAGTGGTTTCTTTTAAGCAGAAAGGCAGAAACAAAGAGAAGTTTCCTTCTCCCTCCCCAAGGCCAACACCCCCTACAGTCTATGAGTCATAAATAGCCCTGGAAGAGCCAGCCCCATGGAGGCTTCTGGCTCCTCTCAATTATCTTCCCCCAGGGACTGGAGAGTTGGTGCCAGAGAACAGCCCAGCAGGGGTTTGTGGGAGTGAAAAGTGGCCCCTGTTGCCCAGGGCCCTGGGCAGTAGATGTGGTCTAGGAAGGGAAGGGGGGAAAGGTTAGTAGCTGTGGTATTCTAAAAGTCATTATTTGGGCTGGGAGGTGGTGTATGAGTCAGGCTTGGGCCATGAAGAGTCCAGTGCCTCCTTTTCCACATGCCTCACTTCATAGATAATGTTAAATCTGTGTGCCAATAGCACGTGCCTATGACTTAGAACTAGCCCATATCACAGGTTTGTTTTAGAGTATGTAAGTGTGCACATTCCTATGTGTATACATGCATGTGTGTGAGGCCAGAGGTAAACATCAGGTGTCCATCTCAGTCACTTCTCCACCTCGCTGTTTTGAGGTTTCTCAGTGAGTCTGGAGCTTGCTGATGGCGGCATCTGGTCAGTGATGCCGAGGCTTCCTCCCATCTCTGCTTCCTGGTGTCGGGATCACAGGTGTGCACTCCGGGCTGGTATTGAACTCATGTCCTCACGCTTACATGGCAAGCAATTGACCTGCCTGAGTCATCTCCGCAGCCCCAAAGATTTGTCTTTATAAAGGAATTTTCCAGCAGGTAAGATAAGCACCGCGGAGAGCAGGCTTAAGGTTGTTCATCTTCTGTGAGGAACAGTGAGAGCATGAGCACACAGAGGAGCCTGGGCGGTGTAGCCAGGGCCTCCAGCTCCTTCTCAATCACCCACACTAGAGTATGATCAATACGTTTCAAGGCAGAGCATCATTTATCCTTCTCCAAGCTCCAGAAAACCAAAAAGCAAGGGGGCGGGGGGGGGCACGATCCACATTGTTACATGGAACGGCAACTAAGTTAGCACCTGGCACATGGAACTCAGTACATAGTTGAAAGATAAATAAATGACCAGATCCAAGTACTTTGAACAAATGGGACTAGATGAAAATATCAGAAACGTTAGGATCTGACTCCTCCCAAGGCAACAAAATTAGCCGTTTGGGCATAAATAGAGACAATGTCATGAACACATGTAGGGGTGCTAGCCAGAGAGCTGTGTCTCCATGGGGAGGTATGCTACCCCCTCTGTCCCTTATCTATAAAGGAAATGTCTTTTTATTTTAAGCAACTATTTGCATACACTAAGTGATACAGTAACTATACAATCACATTTCAAAGTTAAAATTTCTAGACACTTGATACTTGTCAGGTAGTGCAACACAATGTATCTGTGCCTCAGGGCACGCCATCTCTGGCTCTAATGCCCCACTGTTTGGTTTGTTTCTTTCTTTTCTCCCAATAATAAAGATGCAAGACTCATATGGTGTCAAAGTCCTTGGGGACACACAGAAGAAGCAAACAGCCATCCCTGTGCCATGCCAATCTCCCTCATTTATGCACGTGTTAAAGGCATTGCCTCTAGTCTACAGGGAGAGTTAACACTGATTGTCAACCTGACAGAATTCACAGTCACCTAGAAGACCAACTTTGGAGAGCATCTGTGGGGGAAGTTTCTAGATTAGGCTAACTGGGGTACAAAGATCCGCCCTGAATGTGTATGGCATCGTCCCATGGACTCGGGTTCTAGACTGAATACAAAGGAGAAAGCAAACTGAGGACCATCCTTCACGGCTCTCTGCTTCCTTAAGTTCAGATGCAGTGAGACTACCTGCCCCATGCTCCTGCTGCTATGATGCCCAGATGATTGTGAGCCCAAAGCAACTTTTCCTTACTAAAGTGGCTTTGTCACGTATGTTGTCACAGCAGTGTGGAAAGTAACCAGTCCCAGCTTAGCTAGTGACTGCCACAGTAGCCAGCGAGTGGATGAATAGATGCATGCATGTAGAAAGGATGGATGGGAAGCATCCCACTAGACCAGTAGACCCCATTAGCAACACAACCTTCTCTTCCCTACACTAGACCAGTAGACCCCATTAGCAACACAACCTTCTCTTCCCTACACTAGACCAGTAGACCCCATTAGCAACACAACCTTCTCTTCCCTACACTAGACCAGTAGACCCCATTAGCAACACAACCTTCTCTTCCCTACACTAGACCAGTAGACCCCATTAGCAACACAACCTTCTCTTCCCTACACTAGACCAGTAGACCCCATTAGCAACACAACCTTCTCTTCCCTACACTAGACCAGTAGACCCCATTAGCAACACAACCTTCTCTTCCCTACACTAGACCAGTAGACCCCATTAGCAACACAACCTTCTCTTCCCTACACTAGACCAGTAGACCCCATTAGCAACACAACCTTCTCTTCCCTACACTAGACCAGTAGACCCTATTAGCATGAGGAGCAGCCGAAAAGCAGCAGCAGCAGCAGGTCTCTGGGATAGAGACATGTTCCCAGTCTGACATCCAGCAGAGCAAGGAAAACCAGCTTGTTGAGAACTTAGCAGATTTCCTTTCCCAAGAGTTTGTTGTGGACACTCTACCAGAATTGATCACATATTAGACCCAGAGGTCAAATCTTTGTCCACAGAGTAGGGGATGAGGAATTCCAGCTCCACAGATGTGATCCCCAGAGTGCCTGGGGTAACGGAGTGGACTTTTCCACTCCTCCAGATGGAGGGCAAAGGCATACAGCTCTGACTTGGCTTAGGGAAAGGCCTGATCATGTCTTCCTCACTGGTGTGTCCCCTCTGCTGAAGATCGGTTAGCACATGTCTGCTAGCCCTGTTCCACACTTCTTAGACTGAGTAAGGGGTTAGACAATTCGCAATATTCCTCCTCTGGGGTAACTAACTTTGGCAAAGACATGTTACTGTTATTTTTATATTACATTTGTTTATTTGGGGTGTAGTGATGGGGACCCACATATGTCACAACAGACATGTGGAAGTCAAATAACGATCTGAAAGAGTCAGTTATCTTTTTTCCACCACGTGGGTCCTGGGAATCAAACTCGAATCACCAGAGTTAGTGGCAAGTACTTTTGCCTACTGAGGCATCTTCCCAGTCCCCCGCCTCCACCAGCACAGGCTATTTTTAACCCACCTTACGTCCACATGTTCACACAGCTCGCTACACGGCTACACGTCTCACTACTGTGGGTGGTAGTGTGCTTTTACTGAGTAAAGCAATCTTGAGAGCTTGCTATGGGCCAACCATCTCTTGGTTCTTCACATATACCTCTTCCCTGTCCCCAGTCTGCTGATGTGGGAGGAGGGGAAGAAAGAGCTCCTGCGGCAGAGAGCTCTCAAGTCAGCCGAAAAGAACAAGGGCTGCATCCTACCACATTCCCAGTCACCTAAGGACAGAGGGAGGGATGGGATAAGGAGGGTGGAAGGGGGCCTTAGGGGGTGTGACATTCCCACATACAGTGACCTCCTCTAACCAAGGACAGGATGTCATGGGAAGGACACCTCCCACTGCAGGAAGATCTTTCTTCAGATTCCAGCTTAGCCATCTTAGGGCCTCAGCAAATGGCAGGTGTGGAGCCCCATGTATAAATAGACAAGGAGGTGCAGATAAATACAGCGAGATAGGCTATAAATAGGTAAACCAAGGCCTCTGACTCAGGAACCACCTCTTACCCTCTGTTAATTGAAAAATCACCAGCTCGCGCAGATCCTCCTACACAAGATGAAAGGGTGACTTAGCCCACGTCACAGCTCCTTGAATGAAAGCCACACCCCCTAGGATGCTGCCTGCTTCATAAGGAAGTAACTCACTTTTCCTCTTCACCCACCTCCCCGGTTTAGCACCATCAGACATGAAATCACCATTTAGCCTAGAAGAGCAAAACCTCACCCTGAAAACGCACCTCTCCTTTTCTTCTTCGTCTCTTACAGCAATCTCTGTCTTCTTCCATCAGGGCCCCTTGTTAAAAGCCGGTGGTTATCGCATGCTAATTTCACCCACAAATACCTGATCTGAATTCGGAGTAATTAGCAGATCGGGTAACCTGAGAGATGCTAATCTCTTTTTATAACCACAAAAAAGCTTGTCACGAAGGATATTTTAGTTCAAGAACATTTCCAATCAGGAAACTGCACATCATGTTCCAAAATACCACCCTGCCTCGCATTGGTACATCCAGGCGGTATGCCCACTGGAGGTAATAAAGTGTGTTCGGGGGACCATGGCATCCGAATGTGCCCAGGCAATAAGGTATATATTGAGTACATACCACCGACTTGGGCAGCTGTCCGTACAGAGGGACCACCTTTAACCAAACTCTTCCCATGAAAGTTAGTTTTCTATTATGAATGAAAAATGTTCAGTTGAGCAGGAACGTGTGTGTCTACTGAGAATTTTCATTTTGGGAGGACCTAAATATGGAAGCACTTAAACAATAGAAGACACAAAAATGGGGCTGGGGAGATGGTTGTCTTGATAAAATGTTTCTCATGCAAGAATGAGGACTCAAGTTCAAGTCCCCAGCACCCACATAAAGCCTGGATATGGTGTCTTACCTCCAGTGGGGGGAGATGAAGACAAGAGCATCCCTGGGGCTGGCTGGTCAGCCAGCCTAGACAAACTGGTGAGTCCTGGGTTCGGTGAGAGACCCTGTCTCATAAAATAAGGTAGAGAGTAGCAGAAGAAAAAACACCTGACGCCAGCATCTAGTCTCTGCACTCATGTTACACACATAAACACACACACACACACACACACACACACACGGACACAATTACTACCCAATTCTGAGAATATATACTATGGACTGGCCTCTAAGGTAGAAGATGATCCATGCCAGTCCCTTTTCTAATCACTGTGTGACCTCAGTTGCCATGTCTATAGAATGGGAATGCTAATATAGACTCACATCAAAGGGTTGTTGGAAAGAATAAAAGATGATGTGTAAGTCTCTCAACACCTCCCCAAGGTAACCATTATGTCGCTGGCAGATATTACTAACTCAAGAACTTTCAAAAGTTAGCTCAAACAGCCAGCAGTAATTCAAAAACCATGCAAGCCTGCCTGCAGTGACCCACCCAAGTAAAGCTGTGTTTTCTTCATAGACCCTAGCTCATTGAGGGCTTAGCCTCAGGTGACATATGGGACCCAACTATAAGAAAAGAAAAATGACTCTCGTCATTTACAGGCTCATACGCCGTTACATGCTCCGCGCGCCATTGCTGCTTTAATGTTGAACTGTACTTCATACTGCAAAACTTTATCATTTGTCTTTAATATCCTATAAATAAAATCCTTCATCTGAGTATTTCTAATAATTGCAACCCACCTTGGAAAACAGCATTCTGTAGATATGATGTTTAGAAAGACAGTGGATAAAAGGCCTCAGTTAAGACATGGTAGGGGCCTGGTACTGGTTCTGTTACTACTGCTCAGAACCTCAGAAATATGGGGAAGAGGCCAACCCTGACATGTGATGGTATCTGTGGTGCTGAGACGAGAGGCTGTCAAGGGAAAGATGGAGAATTCTGAGGGGGCAAAGCAAACAGAGCAAACTAGGCAAGCAAGGACATTCTGCTCAGCCCTGCACTCTCCTCCTTTGTTTCGGAGCTAGGGTCTCTCACGGGTCCAGATGCTCACTGGTTGACAGACTGACAGCCCAGGGAGTTCTCAGGATCTGCCTGTCTCTAGCTGAGGCCATAGGCACACACTGCCGCATATGGTTTCCTACATGGACGATGAGAATTCGAACCCAAGTACCCATGCTTGATCGGCAAACACCTAACTCACAGAACCATCACATAGCCGTCTCTCCTGGCCCCTGCCCTGGTGCTTCAGTTAACAGTGTTTATGAATGAATAGGATTCTTGGTCCAGCTTGCTATACCAGCTGCCTCCTTCCATGGTGTATTGCTTTGCTTCCTTCAGGAGGGTCAAGACAGGTCTTCCTCTCCATATATCACACTGGATGCTCAGCAGGTTAACTCATCACCCACAGGGACCCCATGTACATTGGGTGATCCATCAATGAAGCAATAAGTCAAGGTCAATGTCTGGTAACAGTGGGAACCCACTCAGCATGGTTACAATAACTCCACCCTGCCCAGATTGCCCTGAAATTCTACCCATGCTATTTTCATTTAACTATCGGTCAATTTTCCTATTTGTGTGTACATGTACATGTACATGTCTATGTCTCATATACTTTAGTATCAGTATACTGAGCCATGGACACAGGTGATGCAGGAATCAAACAGGTCAAAGAAAGCATGAGAATCAGTAGTCTAGCAGGTGCCTCTTGGTCAGGACATATGACATCTAGACCCGTGAACTGTGAGAGCACACGGAAACTACCTATGTCTACTTAGAGGCAATCCAGTGTACCAAAATTCAGGCATCTCCCCCTGTAAGGGCCTTAGAAAGTTCTAGAATGCATAAAATTAGGAAATGCAAGGAAATAGTACTAACCACGGACATGAACCTAATCTTCAAGTCAAAACAATTCCAGATGTGTACTTTCTAGTCTCTGGGTGGGTGGGGGGTGGTGGTTGCCAAATATTGCGGTTAGATGTGTGTGGAACAGAGCAGGCAGGTGCACAAAAGCTCCAAATCTGGGTGGGGGAATCCGGACAGCTGGTTTTCTCTGGGGCGAAGGCTGCTTACATCACAGGAGAGTTGCCGTCACTGTCTCCTCTCACAGCCACCCTGCAACTTACTGACAATCGTAGCGAATACACTCTGGGGGCTCACACCGTGAACCACGTGGAGTATTTCACCTGTCATTCCTTTATCCCCAGGGGGCTTTAATTTCCATGAGTCACATGAAGAAACTGAGGCTTAGCTGAGACGGCATGACTTGCCCAGGGTAGCACAGCACGTAAGTGGTAGAGGGACATGCCTCAGGCTAATCAGTGCCCTGGCTCAGTCAACTCTAAGGCAGGTTAAATGCCTGTGCAATTAAAATGTAGAAAGTCCCAAAGCTGGAAGACTTTACCACTGGAGAGCTCATCCACCCAGGTCTGTAGCGAAGCCCCGGTAAGCTTCCTGACCTTTCTCACAACATAAACATATGAAGAAATGTTGTAGAATATTAGTTAAAGATGGGTTACTTTTGTTTATGCTGTGGAGCATTTGTTTAAGGATGCAAAGGTGTGTTGCATTCTTTTATGCTGCGTTTGTTTAACTCTGTGAAGCTGTATTACTGTGCCTGTCGAAAACACCTGATGGAGCTAATAGAGAGCCAAACATCCAGTAGCTAGGCACGAGAAAGGCTAGGTGTGGGTGGGAGCAGAGAGAATAAATAGAAGGAAAATCTGGGAAGACGATTGAGGAATAAAAATGAAGGTGACATCAGAGGCCGGCTACCCAGCTACACAACCAGTAAGCCACAGAATAAGAAGTAAAGATATACAGAAACAGAGGAAGGTAAAAGCCAGAGGCAAAAGAAGATAGACAGGATAATTTAAGAAAAGCTGGATAGAAACAAGCGAAGTATCAGGTGGTGGTGGCGCACGCCTTTAATCCCAGGACTTGGGAGGCAGAGGCAGGCAGATCTCGGGGAGTTCGAGGCCAGCCTGGTCTACAAGAGCTAGCTCCAGGATAGGCTCCAAAGCTACAGAGAAATCCTGTCTTAAAAAAAAAAAGAATTAAAAAAAAAAGAAAAAGAAATAAGCCAACCTAAGGCTGGGCATTTATAAGAAAGAATATGCCTCCTTGTGATTATTTGGGAGCTGGGTGGCAGGCCCCGAAAACAGCAAAGAGGAAGGCAACAAGGACACCGATGAAGAGGTCTCCTTAGAGTTTCAGAGGCACTGCTGACATGCATCCATCTTCCTGCATCCTCAGACCGAGCGACCAGCTGGTATGCGGGTACCATTCAGATGGAGGCAACATGCTAGATATCAGATCAACCAAGGAGGTTGGGGGTAGAGAAGTAGCAGAATTGAAAGAAAAGGCAAGATGGTGTTTCCCAAAATAATCAGCTGTTCCTGCTTTTGTCAGCATTTACGCAACACTACTAAATAACACACCTGATTTAAGGGGGCCCTGCTCAGGGAAAAGGCAAGAAGAGGGTTCTAACTAGGAAACCATGCAGAGCTCTGTGAACTCTCTGCAGGCTTCCATTCTCCTTATGTAGGTTCTATGAGTCTGTACAACCTGGCCCTGCGAGGCCTTCCCCCCTCCAGAGCAGGGAGAGCGCCATTTCCTTGCTCCATCTGAGGCCTGGTTCTCACATATTCTGCATCAGTAAAGCCTCTAGGGATACTTCTTTCTGTCCTAGGCCTGCAGATTCAATGAGTGCCCCCATTAAAAGCCAGGGAAACCTAGAAGCGTAAAGAATGATGTTTAGAAAATTAAGAGCAATATGGAGGTACAGAAGACATCTACAGGTGGGCGAGTAATTACAGAGCCCTTTCCCAAAGCCCATGTGCCAATAAACACCAAAGCATGCCTTGTTTATTGCTTACACATGTAGGAACTTGCAACACCCAAGAATACTCACCGGTATTCTGTATCAACAAAAACTGGGTTCCTTATGAGCAGCAGAGGACCCCCATAAAGTCAGATGGGGAGTCTTGCCTATGTCACCCTGCACTGAAACTCCCTACCCAGCTCCCGAAATTTTTCAACAATCTCTAAGCATCCTGCTCCTCTCTGCTCCTTCCTTACAAGCTGCAGAGAAGAAACTGCTGTCATTGTGCCACACGACACTCGGGCGTTGTCAAAATAACCGACTCATTCCTTTTGCCTCCCTGCCGCTTCTGCTGAGGGAGTAGCTCCCCATGTCAGGACCATGCCAGGCGCTGAGTGGCACAAGTCAGCTTTTCATAGTTCTCAGCCAGGAAAACACTATCAATTGAAAATCTGATGTCGATGCGCCTCTCGCCGTCATCTGTTGGGGTGATTTCTTGTTAGAATGACAGCCCCATCTTCTCCACAGTTCAGAAGTGGCTGTGTGTATCCTGGTCCCCTCTGCCTCAGGAACATTTCCATGGCTTTATCGTGGCTATGCCTCAACACAGTCTGGTCCTTTAGCAGATCCCTTCTTTGATCCCACGTCTTCACTGCAGACTGGTACCACGGGAGTGGTTTTGAACCTTTACCCCAAACAAATACCACTTCAAACTCCAACATGCAGAAGAGATCAGAGGTGTGCACTCTTACCCCACCCTGAGAACCCCGGGGTTCCGTGGATTAAAAGGAAACATAGGGCAATGAGGAGAAGTGGGGCTCATAAGCAGAAAGTAGGGATACATTGTCTCATGTTAATCTGGCAGTTGAAAATGCTCAGTCCATTCTTTGTAACACAAGTTCAGGTCAAGCACTGCAGTTAATACTTGCATTCAACTCTGAAGGTTAATGAGGCATTTGCAGAGATCTCATTGAATCCCACAGTTATTCTCTGTAGTTTATAGTGGGTTTGTTTTCTTATTGTTTGTTTTTAAATTCACAGATTAAAAACTCTAAAGGACAGAAATTTAAGTAACTTCTGTAAGGTCACATATAGACTTAAGCAGCAGAACCTTCTGCCAGCCCGAGGTTAGGCTCTGAAACCACTCTATGTATATGCCAGGCTGCCTTCGGATTCAAGTTCTCAAGGGCCTCTGATTGGCAATGACGTATCATTGCACGGCCCGCCCAGTGGGAGGATGTTCGGTACATGGAGATGAACCACAGCAAACAGAAAGTCAGAGGCTTTTTCTATTTTTAAAATAGAAGCACATTGAAAACTGTTGACTTAGGAGGCTCCTGAGGACCTTGACACTCTGTCCTGACTGCGCATTCGCAGTTAGCTGGACAAGTCTCTCCTGAACACCTAGGACGTGTATGTGCACCAGCAAGCCCCTTGGAACAACGGGCTAGGTCGCCATGTTGACCTTCCTCATACTGGTATGATGAAGAGTCCAGGAGTATGAGTAGAAAGAGACAGAACAGGAGAACGAATAGAAAAAAGAGAGGGAGGGGAGATGGAAAAGAAGAGAGGAGAAAGGAAAGGAAGAAAAGGGAACAGCAGGGAAAGAAAATAAGAAGTCAACCTTATGCACCATTGGGACTTTTCTAAAGAAACAGTGTCCTGGGGCAAGAGAAATGGCTCATGGGATACAAGCACATACTGCTCTGCCAAAGACCTGAGTTCAGTTCCCAGCACCCAGGGGAATGGCTCACAAGTGTCTGTAACTCCAGCTCCCGGGAATCTGATGCCACCTCCTGTGCCTGCACTCATGTGCAAATTTAGGCATCAGAATATAACAGGAGAATACGTCTAAAACCAAGCTGTACAGAAAAGGAATGTGTGACCTTAGAGAGGTCACCATTCCCAAAGTCACAGGAGAGGAGAAGCCAGCGGCAGGCCCTGACCTTGAGACTCCTAGCACCGCGCTGCAGCATTGCTTCTGCCTGCTGTTCAGCCTGCCTGAATGCTTCTGTCTTTCTCCGCACCGCCTCCTCCCCAGCACATGCGGCGCTGAGGCCAGCATGCACCCCTCTTCTTAAGGCTACCCCTCCCCCGATTTATAAGAGAGAGCCACAAAGAAGCCACAGTTGTCATTTGTGTCCGATTGGACACAGTGACAGAAGCAAGTCACCGAATCAGCCACAGCTCTGTTCCAGATGCTGTCCCTGTAACGACAGTGAGCCAGCCTGCAGAATCAGCCGAAAAGAGAACTTTTGCAGGAATCACTGCTCACTTGCTTCTTAGCGGTTAAGGCTGTTAGACATCAACCTGCCAGGGAGTCTTTAAAAAGTCTTTTTATCCCTTCATTACAAGTCTCAAAGCTGTTGAGTCTTCTCAACTTCCAGCTGGACTCAGAGATCTGTGTATTCCTGGAGATAATTTTTTTTCTATCTGCTATATTTGAATGATTTTTGAGTTCCTCAAAGCAGCAATGCCTACATCACTAAGAAATCCAGATAAATATGAAATATTCAGTTCTTATGCAGATATTTATAGACTTTTAGAACTCTCAGGAGATGCAGACAACTTGACTAGGACTTTTTTTTTTTCTTTTGTACAGCCTGGGCTCTGCCGAAATCCCTTTAAGTTTAAACCTACAATTTGGCCATGTGACCACCAGGTGGTGATAATGTGTTACAACCTCGGGCCAATCAAGCTGGGGTCAGGGAGCTTTTTCCACACCACCTGTGTTGAAAAAAAAAACTTAAACACAATCCTCATTTAATTTCTTCTTGTATTTATGAGGCTATTTTCTACACAGTATCTCAACTACCATCCCTAGACTATGGCCTTCATAACACCAAGATTTTTTTTTTTAATTTTATTTGTCTATCTTGGAGAATTTCATACATATATATGATATATTTTGATTCCTTTCTTCCAACTTCCCTTCAAACCCTTCACTTACCCACACCCCTTTCTAAACTTCATATTCTCTCTCTCCCTCTCCCTCCCTCTTTCTCTCTCTTTCTTCCCTTCCCTCCCTTTAGAACCCCACAGAGTTCAATCAGTGTTGTCCATAGGTGCATGGATATACAGACATCACTGGACCATGCGCAGCCTATAAGAGGTCACGCCCCTGAATATAAATGACCCTCCCTCCCCAGTAAGCCTCCACTGCCCAAGCTCTCAGCTGGGGTGGGGGTGGGGTCTCCCAAGGGCCTCTCCGGTCCCTACTGGAATGCTGATTGGCTTGACTTTATAGCACTGAGTTCTAAACCCGGCCCTCGGGGTCCTCTCAGCAGGAGGCAGCAGCCCGACTACACAGGGGCACCTTCTTGACAGTCCCTTTCCCCAGCTGCCGCATAAGCCAGGCTTCCCAGGCAAAGCGGGTTCTAACAGCTCCTGCCTCTGCCCACCACGCATTCGCTCCACTGACACGTCCAGCTATCTATCCCCTGACGTTCACCTTCCACCTGGGTGATAGTTGGCAACAGCTGTTCTGACAAAACTCCACCAAAGGAGTCTGAAAAGCCTAGAGTTAAATTAGTATTCATGAATACATGGACGGCTGTTTCTAGTAGAAAACGCATAAGATGCAGATTAGCAAAAAGAATTTTCCAGTTAAGTGGAACTTGAGCACTCGGACGCGACCTGATGGTCCAACAGTATGTGATATCACTTTGAATTTCTGGAGTAAATAAATGATCTCACAGCCCCACTATCCATCTAGCTGTATCTTCCTGGACATCTTTCCACGTCATTAACTATCACTGGGGCAGATGACTCTTTCCCCAGGAGGCAGCTCAGTGGGGGGTGGGGGGGAGGCGCTGGAGGTCGGGTTCGAAATCAAAACACCGAGTTACAATCCTGGTTCCAGAAGTTACTAGCTAGGTTTGGGCAAGTGTCTCTGAACCACCATCTACAAAAGCTCATAGCATTTATCTCTCGGTCCCTGACGCGCTAAAGAGGTAATTCATTAGATGGTATCTGGTTTGCCCTCTTTGAAGTGACTTTCCACTAAAGTACCCATCTCTTCCTATCTATTCTGGGCCGGTCTTCTTATTTTGTCACTGCTGCAATAATTATATTGGCAGTACTGGCGACGAAACTCAAGACTTCCTGCATGCTGGGTGATGCTCTACATCCAGCTGCCCTCACCTGATGTCCTGCCCTCCTCCCACCCAGTGCTCTCTGTGCCACCCCGTGGCTCCCCCGGGGACTCTAATGTGAATCTCACCCTAGAGAGGAAGGTATAAAGTTACTGAATGCTTCCATCCAAGCAATAAGACAGCCTTAGATCCCAATGTCCAGCTGCCCGTCCCAACAGTGGGCAGACTCTTACAGTCGGAGGCACCAACGGAGCTGAACTCAGCACTGGTCTCCCTTATCCTTGCCTTTCCAGATTTTCATTCTCTCCGCCTGTACACAGCTTCAAAGAAAGTCTAGGCTTCTTTTGGGCCCTAGCTTGACTTTGATGTTCAAAAACATCCAGTCTGAAGTGTGTCTCTTCAGGGTTCTGAAGATGCCTCTAGGCCCAGCATCCTCCCCTGTAGCATCTTCCCCCAGCCCCACCATAGTATCTCGGTGCCTTAGCTGCCCATTTCTAGGCTCTGCATTGTACATTTCAGACAGCGATGAAGCCTTGCTTCTGAGTCCTTGGCCAGTTCCTTGTTCTCTCCATCCAGGAGAATGAAACATTAGCTGGACCACATGGGGACTTTTGTCAGCTGTTCAAGTCCTTTGTAGCCTCCCTGTTTCTCAGTTAATACGGGAGTGGGTTTTAACCCCTAACCCTTTCATGAGAAATTCTTCCTCCTTTTGTCTTCTCCACCAGCTACTAGAGGAGCTCCGGCTGCTGAAGCCACTTCCTATCCTCCCTTGCCAGCACCTGCAGCAACTTCCTTCTTTACAAAGAACCTCCAAAGGAAGGGGACAACAACCATTAATGGTACCTAACATAGAAAAGAAAGGTTCAGAAAAGGAAAATCTCGTGTGACTCATCACCACCTTCTGACTTCCTTAGGCCATGTCCCAACATGAACCTCTCTGTCGACTCTGCCAGCCTGGTAAAATTGGAGAGAGGAGCCAATGACTTGGGACATAGATTTGAGAGATCTACTCCTGGAGAAGCAGTGTTTAAAGTAACAGTTCTCATTGTAGGCTCAGAAATTGGACCTTAGTGTGGATCCCGACTGCACAGGGGACTACAGCTTGTGACACTAGGGACTTACTCTGTCTTTCTGATCCCTTTCTCTCATCTGTCAAATGTGCACCGTACTAAGGCTTTGCCTTCTGGGTGTGGTAAGCATATCCCTGTGTGGTGTACCGAAGAGCAAAGCACCTACTGTTCCAAGATTCTGTGGCCAGAGTCTGTACTGACAGACCCTATGCAAGAGCCTGGTAGCATTGACCCTGAGGATGCGCTATCTTACTCTTGTCTTCTGACAGAAACCATTTTTTTTTTGCTTTTTCTGTTTTTCAAGCATGTGGTGTGTGTGCGTGCGTGCGTGTGTGTGTGTGTGTGTGTGTGTGTGTGTGTGCGTGTGCAGTCTGCTTATGAGTGGATGCGTGCACATTTGTGTACTTGTATATTGATTGCCTCTGCTTTTGTCTTCAAATCCTCTCGTCTCATTCCAATCTCCAGCCTCTGCAATGGCACTGTGCTCACCCAGATAACCCAGGGCCCCACCCTGTGGCCAGGTCCCTATTGAATCAGGTTTGTACAGGCCTTTTCCAATGTCACATTATCAAAGGACCTTTGGAATTCTATCTTCGGAATGTGGACATCTTTGGTGGTCATTACTTTGCCTACCACATAGAATATACATGTGGTCCTGGGCACACTGCCTGGCTCCAAACCCAACACTCATTATTACATCAAAATACTAGTACCAGCTTTATTGGTAGTAGGAAAAGCAGGCAGTGTCCTTAGGCAAGACAGTCATTTTAAGGGAAGAGTGGCATTCTTCAGGCTGCACGGGACACAAAAACATCCTCTTAGGGAACCCACATCTACTTCAACTTGCATTTGAAAACCTTTTCGTACAATTTTATCTTACTTTTGTGTTATTTGTCTACATGTATACCACATGTATGGGAACCGGCAGAGGCCAGAAGAGGGTGTCAGGTCCCCTGCAGTTGGGATTACAGGCAATTGTGGGTGCTGAGAACTGAACTCAGGTCCTGGGCAAAGTAGGAAGTGTTCTTATCTCTCCAGAGCATAAAGAAAAGTTTTTATGGGACACTCACTAGTTATCACCTGCTTTTATTCATCTTTGCAATCCCCTTAGTGGTGGCATGCCCTCTGTTGAACAGGACTAATCAGATAATGAATGTATGAGCTGGCTCACATCCTGTACATAGATCCCTCTGCTGGTGACCAGACAAGGTCTTTCTTATCTGGTTCAAAAGCCCCACCTCCCCCACCTTTTGAGGAACCCGAATCTGGTGACCTATTGGCTTGTACTCATTCTGCGCGTCAAAACTGCCATAGGCCAGTGCCACTCTCAGCCGTAGACTCTTTCCGGGTAGAAAGCAAGTGTATGATTCTCAACACGGTATCCCCAAGCCATGCTCCTACCCAGGAATTGTTCTCGGGGTGGGAAATCCCAGTGAGACAGGGCAGTGCTTCAGGAGGTCTTAGATTTTCTCCAGCCCAGCCAGCTGAGCCAGGATCCCTATCCTCATTTCAGATAAGCGCCCACACGTGGTTGCTATGGCCACTGTTGGATTAGTGTCTGGGGGAAAGCCCAGGAGGAAGTGAACGTCTCCTGCGGATGTGATGCTCGCTCATCCCACCCTCCTCTACTCTGCTCACCTTTTGCTCCCCACTGCTAGCAGCACCTGATCAGTCTTACTCTGCAGAGGGCATGGGACCCCCTTCTCCCCAGGACCCATGTCTTCACCTCTGCTGCCCCTCCAGAAAGGGACTGGGGATTTCCTGGTTGTATCTTTAGAAGAGAGGCTTCTATTTCCCTTGCCTCTTCAACTCAGCCAGGCCAAGACATACAATACAAAACCCAGAATAGCACCTTTGGATAAGCGTCGCCTGAGAAAAACAAGTCCTTCAAGCGGCAGAGAGCTGGGCAGGGAAGATGGCTCCGTTGGGAAACTGTTTGCCTTGCAAGGATGATGATCTGAGTTTGAAACCCAGAACCTGTGTTCAAAACCAAAAGACTCTGGTATGGTGGCAGACTCCGTGAGCTCACTGAACTGTGCGCTCTGGGTAAGGGAAAGGTTTCTTTCGAAAGGCAAGGTGGACAGCGCCTGAGGAATAACAGCCGTGGCTGTCCTCTGCAAGTCATATATGCATGAACCCGCGGACACAGACACACACAAGAGAGCAAGTGAGCACACACAGACACACACACACACATGCACACGCACATGCACACACACACACACACACATGAGGTTGGCGGGGCTGGACCCCCAAACATCAAGTCTTCACCTACAGCTCCATGACACAGCCTCCCAGGGCTCAGAGCCTCAAACTCACTTAGGTGGCATTGCTCAGATGTGACCCGGAAGGCTGAAGGGCGTGCATATTACCATATCTTGCAACAACTGTTGATGAAGAGTTCACGTTTTGCTCAGGGGACCAGTTTCAGTGAGGCGCATTTTATGAGAACAATACGTATTGTAGACATCTGAATATATTTCCATGAAAAAAAATGGGGAGGGGGCACAAAAACTGGAACAGTGCTCCTCTAAAACAGATGAATATTTAATACGCTGGGGACTTATCTTTAAAAGAGAAAAAAAATACCCTCTGCAATTCTACATGCCTCCTCCAATAAGCATCCCCTAGATGAAAAATGACGAACAGCACAGCCACCCATATAAATGCCATGTATTTCATTATTCCCTTCTTAGGGTGATACAAAGACCAGCTGAGACATGAAGCATCGTGAAAACATGAATTAGCAGCTATAAATAGCACATTTAAAGTGGGAGGCCATCGAAAACCGGTTGGTTTAATACAGGCTGCCGAGACAAGTCTGAGGAATTGATCAGTTGGGAGGGAAACCCAGGTCATGAGTGAGGAAGCAGACACAGAGAAGAGCCAAGAGAAGCTTCAAGAGGGGCTCCCAAAATAGGGTGAAGGCAGATGATGCTGACCTCCCAGGGGCTCCCTGGAGGAGCGAGTCTACTTTTGGTTGACCCTTGTCACCCCAAGAGGGACCAATTCGCAGACTGCTTATCACTGCTATTTTTAGCTCCTTGGCAATATAACCCGGTACAATGGGAAAAACGCCCAAAGTAAATACAGTCTCTCATTTGCTTCTTCTCCTGGCAAGTAATTTTCTATTATTTTCTGTTAGAACTATTTCCAGGATAAATCACACTCCAGAGGCAGAGCGTAAGTCTGAGAGCCCTCTAAGGGGCACATATTCCGGACTGAGGGGGAGGAGGAAGGAGAGGAAAGCAGGAAAGCAGTTGACCTGCGCTGCCTGCATGGCTGCCGGGTCCAAGCAAGGCCTTTGAGAAACCTGGCCACACTCTAACCGCTAAGCATCTGAGGCTGCTTGACTTTCCTCTGGGTACTGCTCCGAAACACGGCCGCATGTAGCTATTTAGCATGACGTCTCCATGAGACGGCTTAACATCCGTAACGGTTCTCAGGAGCCTTCTTTCTTACCAGCCCTGGATGTGGATTCTGTCTTCATCTCAGTCCTACGAGGGAGGAAGTGCTATTAATATCATTCCAGTGTTACTGTTTTAAAGATTCATTCTTTTATCTTTAATTGGGGGGTGGGGGACAAGGGATGCGTGTGAGTACAGGAGCCTGGTGAACCCCCAGATATCAAATTCCCATGGAGCTTGGGATACAGCAATTTTGTGGGCTTCCAGATTTGGGACCTCATTCTTCTGCAAGAGTGCTATGTGTTCTTATCCACTGATTTATCTCTCTAGCCCCTCATTCCCATTGTAGAAGTGGGTGAGATTACAAGGGCTCGGGATTTTATAGTTGGGAGATAGTAGAATGGGTCCCAAACTGCGTGTAGCCCGGTTGGTAGAGCACTTGCCTGTCATGCATGAAGTCCTGAGTTCAATGCTTAGGATCCAATACACAGAGCATGGTGACTCACACCTGGAATCCCAGGCTTCGGGAGGTAGAAATGAACGGACTCTGATTTCAAAGTCACTGTCAGCTACAAGGCGAGTGGAGGCCAGCATGGGCTCCTGAGACCCTGTCTCAACCTGTATCCACAGCTTTGCCCCTGGATAGTGCCACTCAGGCTCCTCCAAGTCACCCTGCTGTGCTCACGCCATCCCAGACCAAAGAAAGACCCATTACACTAGTTAAAAGCTTATGGAAGACAGATGCACAGTTTGCATTAGAGTTTTTGAAACACCTACAAGAACTCCAAGAGCCCCATGCAGGTCTTCATGGACTGCTGGCTGCCCTTGACCTCTCATGGGGGAACTGTTGACCTGGAACCTCCTGAACATCACTTACAAAGTGAATTGTCCAGATTGGCACAAAAATAGCCTGTTCAAAATATTGCAGGATGCTCTGGGATTTGAAGTCAGGTGAAAGTAAAACATCAGATGACATTCAAGACTCTTTTTGCTTACACCTGCCGTAACTAGTTTATGCGGTGGCGGCGACCAAAGCCAAGTTCATCTTTTGCTCGGCCGCTCAAATATAACCTCTCTCATCTCCTAGGGTGACAGCCATTCCCTACGCATGCCATCTACCTTCAGCTTTGTACTACTGCTCACGCCTGTTCCCCAGCCTGACATGCAGGTTACACACTTTCCTCCCAGGCTAGTGCAAAGGCCTCTGGGAAGCTGAGGCTGGGGTCTGCTTTTAGAATTTGTCACGTCCCACTGCTCCAAGCACTCGGCTTGCATTCAGCCTTCCATCCAAGATGAGATGTGGCTCCGAGGCTCACTCTGCAGAATGTAAGCTCAGTGAGATAGGATGGTTCTCACAAACCTGTCCTCCTGCAGCTCTGTTTGGAGGCTCTGGTGATAGAAGCCTCTTAATAGGGATTAGCAGGTTTAATTTCTTACTGGCAACCGGGAGCAGCCAACGTGCTGGAACAGACTTCTCTCTTTCCCGACAGCCAGTGCCACTGGCAAGAAGGAAGGGAAAGCAAGAGAAAGGAGAGAGAGACAGGGAGGGACACACACACGAGAGAGAGAGAGAGAGAGAGAGAGAGAGAGAGAGAGAGAGAGAGAGAGAGAGAGAGAGAGAGAGAGAGAGAGAGAGACGGAGAGAGGAGGAGAGGAGAGAGAGAGGAGGGAGGTGTACACAAATTAGAAATGATATTTTACTTTCCACTTCAAAATGCAACCACAGATTAATATCACTCAAGTGGATGTCTGGAGCCAGTCTGTCACTGCAATCCAACTCCGACTGATGTTTTCAATGTAGAATTAATAATTAAGCGATACATAATAGTGCGTGTTACTTTCCATTAATTTTTTAAGTTAGCATACACAGTGAGAGGTTTTATGGCATTTCCATACATCTTTGCCGTTCTCTTTTGCTCTTATTCCTCTCCCTCTTCCTGCAGCCCCTCCCGAACCCCTTTCCTTTCTCTTACTGGTCCCCTTCTTCATCTTCTCACATGAGTCTCCCGTCTTTCTTTCGTGTCAAAGTGTTTTAATACTTTGATTTGTCTTTATTAGCAAGTACTCTCGTACCAGAACTGTCGCCAAGGCCTCTTGAGCCTGGTTTCAGTCTCGGACATCCAACTGGCCATTTCTTCTCTGCATCTTATCTCCAGGGAGCTGCTCATTGACTGGCAGCTGGTACTTCTTGAGCAGTTACTAGACATCAGGGTCAGAAGCCTCCACTGTCTGCATAATACACAGTCCTCATAGGTGACGCGCTCACTATTTTTAGAAAACTGCGCTCAGAGAGGTTAAATAACTTGCCCACAGCTTCACAGGCCAAAAACCTGAAGTTTGACGCCAACTCTGCCAGACTGCAAAGCTCATGTTTTGAAGTATCCTTTTTTATTTCTTATTTTTTAAAAGATGTTTGTGATTTTACATGGCTTAAGCAACAATTTTATAGTACGAGATCAATCCTTGGACAACAGGACTTTAGAGGACACAACTTTGCACTGTGAGGGTTTGTCCTGTCTATCACTCAGGGGTCATCAGGCAAAGGTCCTTGTGGGTACAGTTAGCACTTTCAATTGAATGTGCAATGAGAGCTGTGTCCGTGGTCCTGAAAAGCCAGATTCAAAGGTAAGAACTAGAACAATGGCTGCCTAGCTCAGCCTCCACTGTGCAAGGAGCCCAAACCTCCTCCCAAGGACAGCATCTCACTGGCTTTGCAAATCAAAGGCCAAGGCGTTGTGCCTTATTTCATCCTCTCATCCTGAAGATGGCAAGACTTGGGATCGGGGAAAGTCCGAAGCTTGTCCAGGTTATGCAACTAATGAAAACAAAGCAACCCCCAAACTTTCTGTTCTGAGTCAGGCTAGCCTTTATTTAAAGGCATTTTAAAAGTACACAATAAAGCCACCGTAGCAGTGAGATGGTAAGGGCTAATTAGCAACAAGATCTCTTATCTTAGCTCAAGCCTAGGCTCTCCTTGACCCCATCCCAAGATCACCAGCTTCAGCCTCTTGCTGTGCCCCTCTATTTCCTAAAAACACAGTCTCGCCTACAGCATGTGCAAGCCTTTTCTGAAAACAGCAGAATATGCATTGATTTTGAAACTTTTATGGCTAAGCATGTGTGGAACAGATTCCCAGGTAAAATATCTTAGTTCTTTCTTAACAAAGGCTGCCTAATGCTCTTCGGGCACAACAATGATGTGCAAGGCATTTGAGCATCCCCTTCTCAGCAACAAAACAGTTGGGTATTTCCTGTGCCTGCACCCTGCTCCCATTAATAAATCAACTCTGATACAAGAATGTCCCCTCTCATCTTCTATCTATGTATCTATCTGTCTGTCTGTCTGTCTGTCTATCTATAGACAGGGTCTCATGTAGCCCAGGGTGGCTTTGAACTCATCTTGTAGCAGAGGATGGCTTTGTACTTCTAATCCTTGTTTCTCTCTCTCCTGAGAGCTGGGATTGGAGTCCTACGCCCCCCAATGTCCTGCTCATGTGGTGCTACAAAGAGGCATTGTGTATGGTAGGTGAACACTCCACCAATCAAGCCACATCTCCAGCCCTCTCTCATTTATATGAGATGATAAATATAAATTGTCTAACATGATATCTAGGGTGCAGTAAACATTTAATAAAAATGACTACTGGAATTATTGTTGTCAGAATCACAGCTATTAAAAGAGATGCAAAGGTTTTAATATAAATGTCTACACTTATATCTTGACCTCTTGTTAACATGTTACCGGGCTCTTTAGCATTTCTCAGCCCTGTTATTGGATGTCAGCTCCCATAGGGTATAGGAGGGAAGTTGGCAAAGTCAAAGAGAACAGAATTGAGAACAAAGTTGAGGAGAATTGGTCAGCCTTGACTGGACATGGGTGGTTAAAGGCAGTGAATGCATCATCCCTACTAGTGTTGATAGGGAGACTCCTGTAGACTGCGGGAGGGAACTCTGTCTAAATACGGACCCCAGCATTTACAGGCAAGGCTCTCTCCAGCTGAGAAGAGGATGGCTTGGTGCCTAGAGAAGGTAGGTGGGCCAAGCGAGAGCAAGAGCAACTATAGGAAAATGAAGAGACCAGGGAAGCGGCAGGGAAGTGGGGACTGTGCTCTAGAGTTTTTATCTAAGTGGTACCCACAGGTGCAGGATCCTCACAATGGCCTTTCACATCCTTGACCATGCCTGGAATATGTGCTGTCTACACAGCCCAGCACCTGTTTTGAAACAAGAACTTCATAAATCACCGTACTAACGCCACACCACAAAGAAGTGAACCCAAAACGAATGTGAAGTTAAACACATGTTCACAACAATGTGAGAAATACGGCTGTCAGCACCTAGCCCCAGTCTAAGCACTCAATTCCTCTGACATTCCAGTGGGCATCTGAGTGTTGCCAGTCGAGGCAGGGAAGGAGGCAGCATACGGTACTTTTTAAGGGACGCCAGAAAGAGAGGAGAAAGTGAAGCAAAGAGAGGAAAGGAGGGAATGAAGAAAGGAGACTTCCTCATTAATATTTCTAGATTTATTTTTATTTGTGTGTGTGTGTCTGTCTGTCTGTCTGTATCTACATATGTACATATATATCCCTGCAGGTGCTCACAGAGGCCAGTAGAGGGCATCAGATCTCCTGGAGCTGTAGCTACAGGCAAATGTTAAGAGGCAAGCTCTAGGCGCTGAGAAATGTACTTGGGTCCTCTGCAAGAGTAAAAAGCACTCTTAACAGCTGAACCATCTCTCCAGTTTCCCTACCTATTGTAAAAATTAGATCCTTAAGAAAAACTTCCAAATTCTTCATTGGAAATTGTATTCAAGAAATTCTGATTCTCTATTAATGACAATTTTTTTTTAAAAAAGAGCAATGAACTAATGTGTGATTTTTCAAAATTCTTTGATTCTGAATTCATTCAGCTATACATCTGGTTTATTACTTTAAAAGCTAGATACATTTTGAGCTTTTTAAAGTGCTGCAAAATATTCACTCGTAGGCCAAGAATCCCAAACCAACCAACAGAAGGCGAGGGAAATGTGATGCAGCAGCTTTTAACTTGAAATATTCCAGGCCAAGGAAATTAAAAGTCTTTCATCTTTTTTCCCCCAGTTAACTTTTAAAACATTTACAATACACTGCCCTAAATATTTCAAAATACAATTTGAAAGTGATCAAATTCTATTTTATGAGCTGAAGGGTACAGATAAATATATCAGTTTTATTAGAATCCTCATATCCATTTGTTTCGTGGATATTGGGAAACCATGTAGTGCTG
Source organism: Arvicola amphibius (assembly GCF_903992535.2). Taxonomy (NCBI): domain Eukaryota; kingdom Metazoa; phylum Chordata; class Mammalia; order Rodentia; family Cricetidae; genus Arvicola; species Arvicola amphibius. Next base: position 137,279,506 of record NC_052049.1, on the reverse strand, counting down.
TGTCTAATAAAAAGTTCCTAAAATGTCAGGTGAAAAGCTTTGGGATCCTTGGATTAATTCAACTCTAAAATAGAACTCTAAAAGGTTCTCTGAAGAGATAACACACCCTGCCCAAATAAACAACAAAAGAGAATGCTTTTCAGCGCACACATGCACAGCTCTAGACAGGGAAACTGCCTGTGAACCAGTTTAAGTTACTAAAGACAGACAAACAACCTACTTGGGCTGGAGAGACAGCTCAGCAGTGAAGAATGCTTGCTATCATGGGGACCCGCATTCAGATCCCCAGAACTCACATGAAGAAGCCGACAGTGGTCACACACATGCCCATAACACCAGCTCTGTGGGAGGGAAGGAGACAAGAGGCTTACCTAGCTCCAGGGTCAGCGAGATACCCTGACTCAAAGGAATAAGGCAGAGAACGGCAAGGCAGGACATGGGCAGTCCTCCTCTGGCTTCTGCACATGTGCACAGGGCAGGCACCCATGCACACATATGTTCCTTACCCCCCCCTCTCTCTCACACACACACACATACACACACACACACAGACTGAGAGAGAGACAGAGAGAGAGAGAGAGAGAGAGAGAGAGAGAGAGAGAGAGAGAGAGGCCTACTTGTAATGAACAAGCAATACCAAGAAGCACCTTTTACTCCCTCTAAGGAGGATGATAGTACTTCTGAAATATTTTTTGGTTTGGTTGGTTTGCTTTGGTTTAGTTGTTATTAACTGTACCTAAGACCTGGACCACACTAGGCAAGCAAGTACTCTACCAGTGAGCTACATTTCCTAGTCCCTGAGACTTCTTTTAACGAGATGGAAACATTGTGGTCTTTCCTACCCATTCTTCAATGTTCTCACAAGGCTTTTTGTTTAGGTACAAAGGAAACCCAAACACAAATAATCGCCTTAATTGCATGGATTCAAATCTAAGCAAAGGCAGTCTCAACAATTACTATGAGACTAATGTGTGCCCATGTAATAACACACACCAGAAGTCTTCACGCTGTTTCCACCTCCCTTGCGCACGTCAGTCTGTCCACTCCACAGAGAACAAGGGCATCAGAGCACTTCCCACAAGTGTGGCCCATAGTCCCCTGGGGTCCTCAAGACTCCTTCAAGGAAACCCACGAGGTCACAACTATTTCCATAATAATAATCCTTGTCATAAGAAGTGGACTTCTGCAGAGACCACAGAATGTGCTATGTCACAACAGAGGGATTAGAGCCACAGGGTTGGACATCCAACTGCCTTCTTTTGAGCCACACATAAAAGATACCAGCAAAAGCAAAGAAAATAAATAAATAAAAATTGCCAGTCTTCTAACTGTTTTGTTGTGGAAAGCAGTAATTTTTTTCATTACAATATGTTATTTATGCTAGGCTCCAAAGGGCTTCTGATTTTAAAATAAATATACGTTTTACAGTGTTCTCCCTTTTCACCCCTAAGATGGCAAGGATCAATGAGTATAATTCACCGAAGCAAAAAGGTCTTTAATATCCTCAATGATTTCTGGGGGTACAAAGGCTTCTTAGACCAAAATGTTCGACAGTCTATGCTTTAGCATAATTTCTGACACATGGTGAATACTCAGAGTAGCATAGCAAAGGAGCATACAGATTGCTTCAGAGGGCTAACAATAATTCTTAAATATGGAAGTAACTGTAGAATTCAACAGATAGACATGGGTCAGAAAAGATGAGCCGTCTCAGATTCCCTGAACCTGGTTTTTTAATATGGGGAAGATGATGATAAGATGATAAAGCTGTATAAAGTCATAATTACCATATTAAAAATGCCTAGTACGGTTGGGGCTGTGGTTCAGTTGGTAGAGCACTTGCCTAATATGCATAGAGCCCTGGGTTTGAGCCCCAGGTCCCCAACACCATGTAAACTAGGCAAGAGGGCACGCACCTCTAATAGCAGTACGTGAGAGGCAAAAGGATCGGATGCTCATGGTCAAACAACATCTATAAGTCAAATTGGGAGCCAGCCTGGTCACACCAGACTCTGTCTCTAAATAAAAAACTAGCATGGCGGGAAAATACGACTAAAAGGTGAGCAGGCGCAGGCAGCACATCTGAGCAGGCGCAGGCAGCACGTCTGAGCGAGGCTGCAAGTTGAGTCTTACTATCCAACCGATTGCCGCTGCTGTGCCATCCAGAGAAAAGAAAAATAAACAAATAAATAAACACGCTTACGTCGAGTTTAGGCAGCCTGTCCTTCTAAAGGGTCTTCTGAGATTTAATGTGCAGGTTAATTAAGCAGTGCACCGTCCTACATGGCTGAGCGCTCATAACCCCACAGACAGTTCTCTGGGTCCCATGGCCCTAGCGTTCATGCCCTTCACCCATTTTGTTTCTTCTAACATCTTATCAACCTTTCAAAGTGCACTGCAGATAACAGTTCCTCCGGAACATGTATGTCCTTGACTTCTTTCCTCCCAGAGAAAGTTAAAAATCTCTGTGTTTGTCTTCGCTGCGTCTAACCTCACCCACCACACACAGGTCTGGGCAGCATCTGGACGACACTTTGCCTGTTCACGCTTTTCTAGACCGGCAGCGCCAACGAAAGCAGGACCACGCCTTAGCCATCCGCATCGGTTACTTGTCTCGTTGCTGGGATAAAATGCCTGACAAATGCAATTTAAAGAAGGAAGGGTCTACCTGGCTCTACAGTTCCAGGAAATACGGTCCTGGGGAGGTATGGCTGCCAGAGCAGGAGCGGGCTGGTCACACTGGAGAGCAATGACTGCGCCTAGCTTGCTTTCTCCATCTTCCTCAGTCTAGGACCATGGTCCATGGAATGGTGGCACCCACACTTAGGGAGAGTCTCCTGATTCACTTATTATAATCTCTAGACATGCTGAGAAATCTGGTTCTGCAATCTTATCAAGGACACAATCAAAACTGACCACATGTCCCTTCTGATCCTCAGTACCTAGTACACTACCTCAGTACCTAGCACACTACCTCAGTACCTAGCACACCACCCCAGCACCTAGCACACCACCCCAGCACCTAGAACAATACCTCAGCACCTAGAACACCACGTTGGCACCTAGAATACTACCTTAATACCTAGAACCCCACCTTAGTACCTAGCATACTACCTCAGCACCTAGAACACCACCTCAGCACCTAGAACACTGACTCTGTACCTAAAACAATACTGTCTCGGTACCTAGAACACTACCAAGTACCTAGAATACTACCTACCAAAACACCATAAACACTTTTAAAATCCACAAAAGTCAGTCAATTATGCAACACACACACACAGAGGGGAAATAACATTAAGTATAGCACAATGGAGCACGAAGGCGGTGGTGACAAACCATGTGGTTCCAGCAGGAGTCCTTGGGAGTCTGTGCTAGTCTTGCCATCCGAAAAGGAAGTCCTTAGAGAGCCCCTTCCTAAAAGCTTCTCTTGGAAAAACATTTAGTTTGTATCACCTCTGATTTATCTATTTACTTTTTTGTTTGTTTGTTTGTTTGTTTGTTTTGGTTTTTTAAGACAGGATTTCTCTGTAGCTTTGGAGCCCGTCCTGGATCTCACTCTGTAGACCCGGCTGGCCTCAAACTCACAGAGATCTGCCTGTTTCTGCCTCCCCGAGGGCTGGGATTAAAGGTGTGCGCCACCACCACCTAGTTTATACTTTCAATTTATTATCATGTGTATATGTGTGTATGCAGAGACACACATGTCACCTTCCATGTGGACCCAGAGGAGAACTTTCAGGAGTAGGTCGTTGCCTTCTGGCCTGTTGGGGCAGTGTCTCTCATTTCTTCATTTCTTCCACCTTGCTGCACACTCCAGGCTAGCAGGGCCACGAGCCTTGGGCTGTCTCTAGTTTCTACGTTTCATCTAGCCACAGGGATTACAGGTGCTGGGATTACAGATGCACTCCACAGCACACAGATTTTTCATATTGGTTCTGGGGGTCGAACTCAGGTCATCCGGCTTGCACAGCAAACCCTTGAAGCTCTGAACTTCATATATTCCTAACTCCTCGCCCTCAGTCCTTAGTTCCTATCATATTTAAAAGGATGCAAATTACACAGAGTCGTGGCAAAGGAAATTACACAGTGAAAAACACTCAAGGGGCAAAAGGTATATAAAGTATACATGCATTATTATTTGATATGATATATATTTTAAAAATTATCAAAAAAGGACCAGGGAATGGGGACAAAGCAAGAAGCTGGAATGGTTGCATAAAGTCAAGGCAGGCTCTTGGTGGCCACCTTTTAAGACATATGCCCATTAGCAAAAACACGTGTTTTCATTAGCAAAACAGAAGAATTCTGCAGGCCTAGGATTAGCTTTGGCAAAGGCATGGGTATAAACTAAGCCATTTCCATGTTCGTCCTGGCCATATGGTAAAATCTGAGATGTTGCCCAGAATCTAGCATGGTCGAGATGTGTGCATACTCCAAAAGAGAGAAATACCAGGAGGCTGGAAGATGCCTGAGCTTGGATAGCTAAAGGCAATCCGATCTCGTGAACCCGCTCCAAAGGGCAAAGGTCTCCAAGCATAAAGAGCTTGCCCAGTGCAACACCATTCTAATCTAATTAGACGTGATCCTTTTGTCAGACACTGAAAACACCAATTTATTTCTCATTCATCAAACGGATTCAAACCTCCCTTATCAGATGCCTCATTTATCAAAGACTCCAAGGTCTATAAGACCCAGACAATTCTTTCTATCTGTTCTCTTTCTACTACTACAATTTATTTTTCCTCATAAGGGGTAAAGTCTTAGCCTAGGGAAATCTCACCACAGAATCCAGAATTTTAGAGCTGAGAGACTCTGACTAATTTGACCTTGACCACATTAAGGAAACTGAGGCACAGAGAACTCATGTCCCTGGCTTGAGGCCACACCACTCAGAAGTGCCAAGTAAAACTACCTTCAGGCCTTCCTTCCTGCACTCCGTAGGGTTTCCCAGAGGGTTACTCAGGGGTGGAGTGGATCAGAGGACAAGGGGGCCATACACAAGTTTGGAGGAAGCAAGCCTTGATGTGACACCCACAAAAATGTCTGATCACGAGGTCAAACAATGACTTCATAGGGGATAGCTCACACAAATACACCATTGAATAGGTGCTCAAATTTATGGCACCAGAAATGGGGTGAGTTGATTCCCTGACACAAGGCACTGATGACATGATGAGTTAGGGAGGGCATTCCATCCCAACGGTGTTTCTAAAACTAGCCACGGGCTCTATTAGCCAGGAGAAAGTACCAGAAAATTGATTACATTCTCTTAGGTACCTGGCTAGTACTCTTCATGGGGGTGGGAGGGGGGATTATAAAAACAAAGAAAGCCCAGGGACTGTCCTAGGTTGGAAGTGACAAAGGAGGTAAACCAAACTGAAAGCAACATGGAATCATGGATTAATTTCTAGAACAGAGCTGGGCAGTGGTGCCGCACGCCTTTAATCCCAGCACTTGGGAGGCAGAGGCAGGTGAATCTCTGTGAGTTCGAGGCCAGCCTGGTCTGCAAGAGCTAGTTCCAGGACCGCTAGGACTGTTACACAGAGAAACCCTGTCTCAAAGAAAATCTAGAATCCTAGAACAGAGAAGGACTGTGAAGGTAAGAGAAATCTGATATAGTTCTATAATTCATGTGGCAGCTTTGGGACAGTGTTAATTTCTTATTTCTGTACCTGTGGTAATGAGAATGTCACCTTCATTGGGGAGCTGGTTACGGATACACAGGACCTCTTAGTCCTAGCTGTGTGTCTGCTCTGCACATCTAAAATTGTTTCACTTTAATAAATAAAGAACAGAAGAGAGCCTTGTAGGCTGGCAGGAGGCAGCTAAAGGTCCTGCCCTTTCTCAGCCTCCCGGTAGAGACATTTATTTACCCCCCACCCCCCATTCCCAGAAACAGTTTCCACATGCTGTTTCTTCTCGTGTATATTGATGATCAACACATCTTTTAATAGCACAGAACATGAAGAATTTCTTCCCTATGAACAGCGCCCAGTCCTTCCTTTTTCCAGAGTAAATGCTCAACAAAAATTCTGCCAAGGTCTTGGGAAGAGGACACAGTTGGTAAGGTGGCTTCTGTACAAACTCAAGGACCCAAGATGGATCTCCAGGTGTGGCAGCACCCACCTGTAATCCCCAGCACTGAGGAGGTCAAGATACATGATCTCTGCAGCTATGTGGCCAACTAAACCAGCTCAAATTGGCAAGCTCTGTGTTCATCAAAAGACTACTCCAACAAACTATGGTAAAGAGTGATTATTAACCCCTGGCCTCTGGCCTCTGCCCTCATAAGTGCAAACACATGCATATGAATACATGTATGCACACATAGGATATGTACTTACCACACATACTTCTGGCCTTCCAAATTAATTAAATTGGATATCCAAGAACCTCGGGTCTCCCCTCCCATGCCTCTGCTCCCCACAACATTGTTAGATGTACATATTTTGTTTAGCCTTGTCTATCACAGGAATACCCAGAGCCAGAGAGGACTCCCCTACTCACATAGCATTGCCCCAAGACAATGTTTTCCCTCTTATCTGGGGTGGAACTGCTGGGAACGTCTCTGGTGAGGCCCAGTTCTCCGGTCCACGTAACTCACATGCGCACCCAAGAACAGTTGGAGTCAGCCACACACCTGTTACCTGCATTCTGCTGTGCTTCCGAATCGGCACCATTTCCTCATTCCTCAAGTTAAAACACACGAGCAGTGTTTGCAGCCACAGTTCTCCCCAGTCACAGCAGCCAACAAACACACAGCCTTTCTCAGAAGAAAACCTGGGCTCTGCCACAGCCTGGCCTCCACTTCCTTCTCATGATAGAAATGTGCCCAGCCGTCCTCCCAGACTTCATGAACCACATTGCCACCTTTAGGGAGCCGCCCTTGGCTCCTGCCATGCTCCCTCTAAACAACTCTCTGTCTCCTTACAAGTAATAGCATCCTGCCCTGAGGTACCCCCATGCCCAGAAAATGGCTCTGCTTTGGTGCCTGCAACATCCCATTTTAATTCATCTACACCCCTGACTATACCCAGAGTTCTTCGCAAGCAGGAAGTTTGTTTTATTTATTTTATAGTCTCAGGACACAGGAAAGCATGTGTCACACAGCCAGCCACACAATAAAGGCTCACTGAATCAAATAACACAGTCAATCCCCGTCTCCAGGCCCTATTATCCAGGTACTTTGCAAGGAGGTAGAGGTGTGGGATGTGCAGCAGCAGCTACCTATAGCCAATGAATGCAGGTGACAAAACCATCCATCCAGCTGGTCCTCTGCCTTATAGCTGGGAACTCTTACATTTGGTCTCTCTGTAAATGAAGCCTTGGCATATTGTTGAAATCTGAAGGGGTTAGCTGCTGACCCTGTAGCTTCACTGGGCCACTGCAGCAAGCTGTACTGTTCCTAGCCTCCAGTCCTGTTGATCCCATCTTCCTCCCCTCCCTTTGAGTATTAATGCTCAAAAGAAGGACAAGAAATGAATTTAGGCAACCAGACCAGCTGGATCCCTAGTGACTCTGACCTCCTCTAGTGTAAAAAAGCTGAGACAGCCTCCTCCTTTCTCCTAGCTTCTCTGCCAGCTCTCATCTACGTGATGGCTCTTGTGGCACTTGACGTTGAGAAAGCCCGATGATGGACCCTGAACTATATTAATGGCCTCACTGTCTCACTGGTTCCCCGCACTAGAAATTAAGATTTGTCAGTCACTGATAACTCCCTCCCTTGGCTCACATTCAGGTAAAAACCTCCTGTTATGGGTCAATTGTTGACGATGCTATTGATGAGCCACTGAAATCGCCTTAAACTACCTCCCATTCCGTTTTGGTGGTGGCTCGAGTTCCAGCCTTCAGCATTAGCCTTTCAGGTCTTTCTTGAGCTCACTCCAGTTTGCAAGCTCAGGATCAGTAACATCTGTTCTGCAGCAGGATCAGTCCATCCCCAGATGGAGTGGTCTGCAGTCACCCGCTTCTCTCTGATCTCCCTGAACCATCTAGCTTACCCTTCATAAACTCCTAAATGTCCTTCACTGTCGGGCCCTAGAGCCACACTGCTTAACTTCCACTGCTCAGAAACCTTACTGTGCATAACTTAGTCTTTAATAGAAAGGGCCAGCTTCCGTGGTCCCTCCAGGGAGCTGGAGAAATGTTCATCTCTGGATAGCCTGCTGCGCACAGTTACTCTGCTGAAGTCAATTATGTAACTCCCAGTTTAAGTTGTCTCCTGTATGCACGTTGTATTTGATTGGAGTGCAAGCTTATCCTGGCTTGTGTTGCCAAGTCCAGGACCCTGCATGCAGAGGTCATCTTAAAAGATATGTGGTCTCATGACAGGAGAGCAGTCTGTTCCAGGGGACGAAGGCACTTGGATAGACTATCCTCCTGGCTTCAGACTCTAGTAAGCCTCAGAAGTAACCAGGAAGCTTGTCAAAAGTGCAGACATGGAGGAGACATTTTCTTCAGTGGTGATGCTATTGCTGCATTGGCCATGCTTCTGGAAATCGCCCTTACCAGTGCTCTGACAAAGGCCACCCCATGTAAGCACACTGTGTCACCAAAATGGAGGGACTTAAAGTAGACAAAAGGAAAGTAACTAATTAAGAAGCAAAGATCAGTGGGAGAGGGCCAAAAAAGGAGAAGGGAAAGGGGAGTAGATATGATCACAATATGTTACTATTGTCTATGTAAATTTCATAATGAAACACTATTATGTATAATTAATGTATGCTAATGAAAAATTTCTAGAAAAATCCACATTTCTCACCACCCCCTGCAGATTCTGATTCAGAAAGGCTCGGGAGAGTTCTAGAAACTAAAGTGCTTTTCCCTAGGTCACCCTCCAGCAGATCTTCCAAGACAGCAACCATTCCTTCACCTTCACTGTGTGAGTCTGCTACACTCCCGCCTCCTGCGGGTCCCGGAAACACCTGCCCTGCAGGGTCAGAGGTCAGAGGGGAGGTCCCAGTCACTAATGAAGAGAGAGTTCAGAATCTTCTGTGGAGGTGTCTCTCAGGGCTCGACACTGGAGCTGGGAGGCAGCTGAGAGGCGGCTGCAGCCGGAGAGCCAGCGGACTCCTTATCTGCTCTCGCTGAAATGCCAGCGAGTTTGAAAGGCACTTTGTCCAATTAGAAGTGTGGAGAAAGATCCATCCTGTCCCTGACAAAGATGAAGCACTTCTTTCAAAAGTGCTGGTGGCAGCCTGCCAGCTCTCAGAAGTCCAAGGATTCCTCGGCGAGCCAGCAGTTATTAATTAGTTTTATTAGTGGCAGGTTCTTAATGCGAAATGACAGAGGGAAGACGGTGACTATCCCCATCACTGGTAAAATACAAATTGTCCAGGCTTAGGATGCGCTGTCCCCCCAACACGCACAGGCTGCCCACCAGACCCAAGCGGGGAATGGAGAAGGTAACTAAAGGCCTTGCTACAGAATGCTCAACTATTAATGGCCTGACCAAGAGCCTCGAGTACTTACCCCAGGTAACTCTCCAGAAGACAATTCATTGGTTTTAATTATCGAGGAGGAAGGGCCTCTGAGGGGAAGCTGGGAAGACTATTGGTGAGGACAGGGAGGGGACAGGTCCTGTTCTCACCAGTAAATAAGGCCTCTAGGAGGAACAATGGCTTCCTTCGAGAACCACATGGGGCTTCCCTGCTGAGAATTAGCCCTCCACTGTCAACCTGTGTTTTATGACCATTAATCACATTTGTATTTATAAGCACTAAGACAGGATAATCAAATCTCATGCTTCAGAGGCTATGTTTATCACCACAGGCATACAAAGGAGGGGGAGAAAGTTTACAAGCCTGCTCTGTTGGCAGGAGCTGCAACCTATCTGGTGGCTTCCCCAGAAGCACCCTGGGGGTGGTGGTGGGGGGCTGAGGAACATTCTGCAAGGGAGAGGACAGAACTGCCTTGTGCCTTGTAGTCGTTAATGTTTTCTTGTCTTTGTGTGCTGGGGCAAAGGAATTTAAAAGACAGCCTCTCCCTGGTGCTGCCCCAACAAACCCTTCACCTCTCTATTCCAGGACCCACAAGAACTTCTCCCTACAACACAGCACTCAGAGGGGCTCAATGCAATGTACCCTCCTGGTGCCTTTTCTCCCAGTGGTTTGTAGGTTTCATGTGGGTCTCCTGTACCCTACCCTTTGAAGAAATTTCCTACTCAACATTCCTTAGGGCTCTTTCTCCTAGCCTGAAAGATGAAAAAGAAATTGTTTTCCATGCATGCAAGGCCAGACAGTAAGAATTTTAGAGTCAGCAGGCACTGTGGTCTCTCTAAGGTCTACTCTGCCTGCCATGGCTGCCCAGATAATATGGGTATATGTATGTCTCAATAAAACTTTATTTACAAAAACACAGGTAATAGAGGGCTGGGGAGATGGCTTAGTGGTTATGATCACTGACTGTGTCTCCAGAGAACCAGAGTTACATAAGTCTAATTTTAGGGTGTCCGACCCCCTCTTCTGGCCTCCTTGGTCACAGGGCACCCATGTGGTGTACAGATAAGCCTGCAGGCAAACCACTCATACACACACAATGAAATTAAAAAAGAAACAAAACCAAGTGGTGGCTGATCTGGGTTTCACCACAGAGACTTAATTTGATGAACTTTCTCTAGAGCAAACGCCTAGGCCAAGACCTGGGCACCAAGTACAGAACTGGCAGAATAGTTGAACAGTTCTGACAATGCGGATGAACCAACCAATTGAACCAATGAGCCAACAACCAGTCTCGCTGGAACCACATTCAGTTCTCAGACAATCCCATCTCACAACGCCAGCCTCACAGAGTTGGGAAATAGTCCGTAAGGGTAAGAACAGGATGGCCCAAGTCTTCTCAGCCCACAAGGCATAATGTAAGGAAAAGGCAGGGAAGAAAAGCAGGAAGAAAAGAAAGCATTCCCTGATGACTCAGCAAATAGAGGCCCTCCTGAGCCTCTGATGCCAAGTCTGTCTCTAGGAGATCCTCTCAAGTAGCTCCCAAAGGTGTGCCTAAGGCAGGGTCGCCTCGCCTTTTCCTCAGGTAAGCAGGTACAAGGCCTCCCTCGACGGTCATGTTTGTACCCATCAAAGAAGGGGACTCTGTTGAGTATGGGCATAGAATTGTGTGTTTTGCATGGTTTACGGTGTGTGAACCCATGTATAAGCACCATTGAAAGGAGCCTCCCATTCTACAGGTTGGGGCCAACCTTTAGACACCGGAAGATGACATGGTAAGATAAAAAAGCCAGGAGAGAGAAATTACACAAAGATTTTCATGAGTAAACTTTGTGCCATCTTATATATAACTTTTATATAGTGTGAATTTGTACATAATTTATATAAAGCACAAATAAGTTTGTATATATGAATCCTACCAATCTTCTCACTGGCTTCTCTTAATTTTTTTTATTTTTTCAATAGCTTATATGCTGATTCTTCAACTTTTGGGGGAGACATTAGCGGTCTACAGATAAAGACTTAATCCATCGGGGAGAGAGTTCACGTATGTTGGAGTTTGTGGGAAGCTGCGCTGCATGGAGGAAGGGATGTTATCTTTAGAGTAAAAAGGACTGTAGCTGAGATGCTGGGTCTGCTGCTGTGGCTTTGGACAGTGCTCTGAACCTGGGTCCTAATCTAAAAATAGTGCCAGAAGTACTATCCGTCCACACTCAGCAGGCAGGGTGGGAACACAATGCATGATGCCTCTAGTACAACTCTTGGTGCAGCACATGCTCGATAACTGTGAGCTGTTTAATTATCTTTGCAAACTCATAGATTATTTTTAAAGAAAAAGCATACTTAGGCTGCCATTTCTTCTTTTGTACCAAAGCAAAACAAAACCAGAACTCAGTTCTGATCAAGGACCCACCTAACCAATGAGAGAATCAATTCCTTTCTTTATCATGTACATACACCCCATTCCTCCCCAGGGCTGGCTGCTGTTCCTCTTAGGCAAAACCACCACTTCAACGAACAGACTGGCAGCTTTAAAATATGCATCTCCCCCTCTATCCTTCCTTCTAATAGCCTAGAGACCATAGCTGCTTATCTGGCCTCTTTCTGAAAACAGTAAAACTGCAGGGAGAACCTCCTGCAGACACTGCCCACCAGGAATCCAAGGACATGAGCCCCAAGTACGACTCTGCCCATCAAGACAGCTTTGGTGATGTCCAAGGCGCTCCTGGACTCCTGGGAACTCTGCTTTCCTGCACCCTTGTGGCCTTCCTCCGTTCTGAAAATCAGCTAGAAACAAGGATATGTAAAACTCAGGGCTGCAGAGAGCCCCAGGTGTGAATAGCAAATGCTGTCCCTACTGCTGCTTCAGCTCTCGGGAAAGGCTGCCGGGAAAGGGCTAGGCTCAGCCTAGTCCATGCTTAATGATGCACAAGGCATGTAAGTTGGCAGCCAGGGAGGTGTACAGCTTCTTGGGTAGTTCTTCATACCATGCCGCTATGAACAGAGGTCATGTCAACATGAATCCCTCTCAACCAACATGCGACTGTTTAAGTCAGAGCTGTTCTACAGTCTCAGCAGCTGTGATTTATTGAGGAGGGGAATGAAGATCAGAGAGCTTGATCAATAGCCTTTAATTCCTCTCATTCAGACAGACTGCACCTTGCAATAAAATAGTCACTCTAGGAATGAATGCGCTATGTTTTTAAAGTGACTTACGCTTAAAGGCAAATGACTCAGGGTCACTAGTGATCAAGCTCCAGGGGTCCGAGGATATGTGACTTGGGGAAGAAAATCTAAGTCACCAACAACAATGATGTATCTACGGATACTGTTCAAGACTGAAGGGACCCCAGCTCCAGCAAAGACATACCTACTGCAAAACAAGAGGTACAAAAATACTCTGTGACTGAGAACCTCTGTGCGGTTCAGGATGGGGCCTAACCTTACCTACCCGGAAGCACCCCAAATAGAGGTGCTTGACACGGTCACTAGCATTGTTACTTGCTGAGACACAAGTCACTCAGGCAGTGATTCAATCTATTGCTTCGCCTTGGTTATCAAGGAAAAAAAATATTTTTGGGAGGGATGAATGATTGATGCATCCCATTGCATCCCAATCCACTGTGCTCTGCTCTGAGGATATGGGATTTGAGGAGCAGAGAGGCAAGTCAACCTCCAGTCTCTGAAACTCTGGCTATAAGAGAGCTGGACCAAGTCTCTTAACACCCACAGTGTGTAGCTCCCAGTCTTTGAATGAAGAGCTAGCCCTGTGCATTGGTCAGTGGGGAGGCCGGACACATGGGTGCAGTACCCAGCAGCTGGAAGGGTGTTGCAAACGTGGGTCGCTGCTGTCACTATTATTCATCACTGTCATCCTTGCTGGGAATCCTCTGACACCTCTCTGTTAGACCCTCCTCAACCCACAGAACCTCTCCTACGGTTTTTTTTTTTTCATTCTCCCGTGCAAACTATTGATTGCAGCTGTGTTATTTTGTTAATTTTTAGCACGGGCTGCTGATTCCTACCCTCTGTGACTTCATCCCATCATGCTCAAGGGCTCGTGCCTTCATTCCATTTTCCCATTCTCACTCTATCCATATACATGATGTCCACTCATAAGATAATAATATCCTTCTAGAACCTACTGTGTGCTACACAAGAAAAGGTCCCAGACCCTGGCAGGCTACTGGCTACACACTATGCCAATCCCTGCCAGAGAGTTAACAGACGAAAGTGAGATGACTCAGCTTGAGCAATGAATATCTATTTTAAGATTCATATAGAAAAGCTCTATTTCTTTCTTGGATCTGTGTGTGTGGTGTGTGTGTGTGTGTGTGTGCGTGTGCGTGTGTTTGTGTGTGTGTGTTTGTACATGTGTGCATTTGTGTGTCCATGATCTTGTGGAGGCAAGAGGCTAACACCAAGTATCTTCCTCAGCTGCTTTCCACTTTATTTTTTTATTTTTTTATTTTTTTTTGGTTTTTCAAGACAGGGTTTCTCTGCAGCTTTTTTAGAGCCTGTCCTGGACCTAGCTCTTGTAGACCAGGCTGGCCTCGAACTCACAGAGATCCGCCTGCCTCTGCCTCCCGAGTGCTGGGATTAAAGGTGTGCGCCACCACCGCCCGGCTCCCACTTTATTTTTTGAATCAGGGTCTCTCACTCAACCTGAAGCTTGTCAAGTAGGCTCCTCTGACTGGCCAGGAAACCCCAGGTTCTTTCTCTCTCTGCCTCTCTAGCACTGGGGTTATGAGTGTGCACTGCATATACATGTTTGGATCTAATTCATGTCCTCATGTTTATGTCGTAGCTACTTTAACAACTAAGCCCTCTCCCCAGCCTCTTCTCATGGGTCTCCTAATGCAGATGCTCTGCCTGGGAACAGCAATGAACTAACCCAGAAATGACTTGCTGGATCCAGCCCATCCTGAAGTTTAACCTTCTCCTTAAATCTTCTAAGTATGTGAGCCCGTTATGTTTGCATAAGACAGCTTCAATCTGACTGTTCTCATATGAACTTAGTTGTTGGGGGGAAATGCATCTGTTTAGCCAATGAAATTTGGGAGTGACTTGCCATGGGCATGGTTTTCTCAAAGGAGAAGGCTAGGAGGAGAAGGATCGAGGGATCCGGCACCTGCTCTCTTTGGTGGCCACAGCTGGAGTGAGCCTAGTGGCTGGTCCTCACAGCTTTTGGGAGAGCAGCAAGACAGCAGCAGGTGGATCAACAGCTGGATCTGCATTGTTCTGTATTCATGAGTTTGCTCTTCATTGTACCCCTTAATAAATTGTTAAATAGAGTTTTTTGGGTTCTCACTTCAGACAGTCACAGCAGTTCTATCCCAGGGGATTAAAGGCCCTCTTCACTCTTCGTAGTCACAGCTGCAGAGTCCAAGATTTAAGAGGGGGCCAAAGTTGAGTGCAAATTGCTTATCTATTACACCAGCTATCAAGATGCCAAGGCAGGAGGATCACAAATTTAAGGCCAGCCTGGGCCCAGAGAGAGTTGTAGACCAACCTATACAAATGTGTCAGGACTCTGCCTCAAAATTAAAAGCAACAAGAACTGTGGTGTGGCACGGTGACATACTCAGGGCACCCAAAAGAGGGCAGGGTTCAATGTATTTCCCAAGGTCAATCAATGCTCTGCTTCCACCATCTGAACACAGCTACCCTTAGCGAGTGGCACTGTGCACCTAGGAAAGGTCGCTGGTCTACTGTTGACCCATTTCCTTTGAACTGACTTAGCTGGAAGTTCTCCAGTGATTTCTCATAGCCTTGGGGAGTGTGGTTTTAGAAGCTGCCCTTCACTCCTCGAGCAACAAGGCCAAGACTTACAATGAATGGCCTGTGGGAAGTACACAGTGTGAATCAACGAGACAGTTCCAAGTTCTAGAGCAGAAGGCACACCGAATGCCTCTGCAAAACATGTGACCTGTGTCCTTCCGAGGTTCCAAGGAAGAAAGCAATATGCTCGCTGGAGGTGGGCAGGTGAGAATAGTCCTAATGTATTGCAAGACATGTGACCTTGTGTCCTTCCAAGTTCCCAAGGAAGAAAGCAATGTGCACATTGGAGGGGGGGGCGCAGGTGAGAACAGTTCCAATCGATTGCTTGTTTCCCCCATTGGCTTAAAACGTGTTGCAATGCCTGCTGACCACACTGAAGGCAGAATTCTCCATGTTCATGCTCTCCAATGAGAGTGTCTGTCCTTCTCTTCTGGCTAATATTTGAAAATGCAACCAGGACATGAACATTTTAACGCTGCCTGCATATATCCCTCCATCAGAACCTAGGGTAGTGGAGGTTGTTGGGTAATACGCGTATTTGTAAAGTGCAGGTAGGGGGCCACACTTCCAGGGTTCATATTCCAGCAATACAATTACCAGCTGTGTGACCTCAGGCAAGTTAATTAACCCCACTCAGATAACTCTGTACATCTGTCATACATGGCTCATCCGAAGACCTCACAGGAGGGTTCTGAGAATTAAATCTCATGATGTAGTGCCAATCAAAACAAAAAAAAAAAACAAAGCAAAAACATTGGGTTCTCTGCTGCTGCTGCTGTTATTAATAACTGTATTATCAATATGATTTAATTCGATCACTTGGAATTCTTCTATCAGTTGCTCATGCCGATAGGATCTATGGGCGTTATAGGTACAGCCACTCCTATCACTAAACAGTCCCCAGGATGTTTTACTTTTTAAATGATTTTTTTTTCCTTCTCTCAGCAGTAACGGTCCCCAGCTGTCATGAGCCTGGATGTACAGTCCAGTTCCCGTGTAGCTTGTGAGTGACACAGCAGAAATTCTCTATCAAGCACTGCAGTAACTTCCTGGACCACTAGGGGGCCACTCCTTACAACAGGGGTTCAGAGCCACGCTGAGCTACCCCATAGGTTTGAAGTGTCAGACCATCTCTTACTGCTGTGGTTTTCCCTAACCTATCATCTGATGTTATCCCCAGTGGCATTCCAACCTTATGAACACCTAAACCTCCATGTTATCCTACACAAACCAGCATTCTCAAATACATAGTCTCATTGCTTCCCAAACAGGCTGCTGGTCCCTGAATCTCTGTGCCTTTATAGCTTGAAATTGCCCTCGAGCATCTGCCTGACCCCCAACACACACGCCTTCAGTCTTCTGTTTACCTGTCTGAGTTCTGTTCTGCCCTGAACAGCAGCCAAGGCTTGCCTCTTTAGACTAGTGACCAGGGACCCCCCACATACACACTTTAAGCCACCAAATTCTACGTCTATAGCATGATCTGTTTGAATGCATCACAGCCAGCCTTAGACATTTCTGGTATTGTGACTTCATAACTCTATTTAACCCATCATCTGTGTGTGAGAGAGATGTTTGTGCCTCATCCACTAGGCTGTATATAACCCTCTGAGGTCAAATCTGTTTGGGTACCCCACATGAGAGCCCCAAAACAGCACAAGGGAGGTCTGAACATTTAATGAGAGTCATATTACATATTGAGCACAATTCATTTGATAAACAAGCCCATTGGATAGAAATTTCTAAACTACTTGTAGAAATGGAGTCTTAAGGGATGGGGAGAATAGACCTGGTCAAGGCCTTACTGTTTGCCAGCCCCAAGCCCACCATTCAGATCCCAGTCTGACCCAAAGCCACATCTTTTGGACCCATTATTTCACACCCATCCAACCTTGCGAGCAGTAACAACTATTTAGGGGTTACTTGAATGGCTAAGGAGCAGCACACACAGGGTATATAGGCTCAAACTACCAACCACACAGTTGCCTGTATCACCAAGCCTCAGAGTGCCAGGCCCTAGGTGTAAACAAAGCTCAGAAGGTAGGCAGCTCACCAACAAGCCAGGGTTCCCAGACCACTGGTCTCATGGTTTGAACGTGAAATGTCTCCCTCAGGCTCACATGTTTGAACACTTGGTCTTGAGCTGTTGCTACCCATTTGGGAAAGCTGGACAATCTTTAGAAGGTGGAGCCTCTTTGAAGGAAGTGGGTCACTGGGAGAGGGTCATGAGGCTTTATACCCTAGCCCTATTTCCTGATTGCTCTCTGCTTCCTTATTGTCAATGCCATGTGACCTCTACCCTTCTGTTTCTAATGCCATAATGCAATAATCCCTTCAAACTGTAAGCCAGACCAAAGCCTTCCTCTCTTCAGTGGCTTCTGCTCAGATATTTGCTCAAAGCACCAAGGAAAGTAGTTGTTCCCAGGGGAAAGCCTTCTTCCCCATATTCTAGCAGCTCCAAAGCTACCTGCCCATCCTCACCAGCTGCTGGCCTCATATGGACACCTAGGAGTCAAAAGAACCAAGACTCTAGCTACAGATCCTAAACACAATGCACGTGCTTTCCTGCCCAGCAGCTTTGTTATTCCAGGGCTATGAAAATTCATTTGGCCGTGATATTATGAAATACACCGCAAACAACTGGATTTCATTTCCAGCAGCATAAATTAACAAATTGCACGTGTGCACTCGGCATCTGCTAACCTAATAATTAAGATATTAAAAAGTCACCTAATGACACCAGCATTGAGATAATAGGATAATTGTTACAGTGTTTTAAGGAAAAAAAAAATAAAGGCACACCATCGAGTCATCCACGCAGCTCCCCAGATGGAAGAGCGCCTTCTCGGGGGGCGAGGAGCATGGTGTTTGGATTAGCGCCGTGCAGAAAGCAGCCACTGCTGTTATGTAACCAAACCCTGTGCATACAGTTGTCAGTCTGGGTAAATTTAACTCTGCAGGTTGAAGGCAGAGCTTGCTTCCCAGAGCAGAGCTTCAAAACTAAAGAGAATTTAAAGACATAGTGCCCCGTGGACCACAGAGAACGCTGACTTGGGGAGCTGATAAACAGCCCAGTACAGCCATCCTGGGCTACACTGGGGCATTAACCTCCCCCTCCCCATAATAGCCGGCTTGAAAACAATGAAAACTGACAGGAACATGGTTGTTCAATAACAAGGCTGTCTGCGTTTTCCCTCTCCCTGCATGGCAATAAAGGCACTTAGGGAACCTAATGTGCCTCGGAAGGAAAGCACTGAAACCTAGAATCGGGGGAAGGCTTTAATAACAGGTTGCTTTGCAGAGGGAGAGAGAGTGGGGAGAGAGAGAACACACACACACACACAGAGAGGGGGGGGGGCTCGACTACTTCAGTGGCATGGAGAATGCTGGCAGGAACAGGACCCTGCTCTGGGTGCCAGCACCATAGCTGCAGGCTCAGGAAGGGATCCTTTACCTCTCTGCATCTCTGCTTTGCCAAGCACACCAGTTCCCCTCCCTCTGCTGGTACTAGCAGATTCATTAAAGGCAGGAAACACCCGTGAAGGTAGATCCTCTTTCTAACAGATTCTGTCAGATGAAGCTGATGGAGGACATTCCCAGGAAAGTGTCAAGATGTCAAAACACATCAGTCCAGTGGATCATGCCACCCAGGCTTTTGCCTCGCCAGCAGAACTCATTATGAAGCAGGTGTCCCTGGTCACCAGACAAGAAACAAAGTTAGTGGAGACCAGGAACTTCTACTTAGAAGGGTCATGTGTATCTCCTGCCCAACGGTGAGAGGTTTAAACAAGAACCCCATACCACTCACTGAAGGGAATTCCCCCCACCCCCCAGTGAGGGCAAGGGAAGACTGACAATTGCATTAGAGGTTTCTTCTCTGTGCAAGAAAGAGACGGAATTTGCAAAAATGAGAATAGATTTGAAGAAGTGTTCAAATGACCCAGAGCATCTCGAAGATGGCACCTTCTTTTATAAATGCATCAGGAACAGGCTAAGAGGAGTAATCAGGGAGTTTACTTACACACAATCTCAGGGGGTGCCCCAAAGTCTCAGGAGGCACAACGCTCTAGTGTATTAGTTTAAAAATTAGTACAAGTGTTGGGGCTGAAGGGTGATGAGCAAAATACCCAGATAAGATGGACAGAGAATAGCAATCAGTTTGTGACTGAGGAACCAGAAAGGGTATTTCTTTTAAAAGAATGGGTTTCAAGCCTGGAGAGAGGGCTCCATTGGTAAACTGCTCACTGCACAAGCCTGAGGCCCTGAGTTCAATCCTCAGCATACATGGAAAAAGCTGAAGACCTGTAATTCCAGTGCCCATGGAGAAAACAGGAGGACCCTTGGGGCTCACCAGCTAGAAAATGGCAAGTTCAGTGAGAGCCTGTCAAAAATAAGACAGAGAATGAACAAAGATGATTCAAGGCATCAACCTCGGGCCTCCACAAATGTACCTACATGCATGTGTGTGCACACATACAAACACACAGGCACACTTGCACATACACAAGTGGAATTAATTTTTTTTACATGTCATAAAAGAGTGGGTCCAGTAGTCCCAGAAACCAGCTGAACATGCATAGGAAAAGTGTTCTCTGAACCTTGAAAATCCTACACACAGAAACTGACAAGTCTAGTCTCCAAGCAGCAGAAGAAAGAAAAATTGCCTTAGGACCCCTGAAGCTCAGCTATACTCCCCAGCACCTGCCCCTCCTCCAGGCCTCCCAGCCAGGGCTGTTGCCTGAGTGACTGCTTTCTGCTACCAAGGGCCTCATGCTCCAAAGCTGATTTCCCCAGAGCTGAGCAGTTCAGAAGCACCTCAGTCCCACAGATGGAAAGCAAGAGTGTATTCCGAGCAAACTACCGGACTGAGGTGGAGTTTATCAGAGCAATTACAGTGAGACGTTCCGGGCAGGGGAGGGATGTAATCATGTATGACAGGGATTATCAAAACTGCTTACACAGGGAATCAGGAAACTGATAACAAGCTGACAATGGCCTCTACCTGACTGAGGGATTCCAGGCTCCACTATCCCCAGCTTGTCAAACAGAAAGTGCAGCAGAGGTTGAACTGTGGAGAGCAGCTGGGCCCTGGGCACACTGAGCAAGGGCTGATGATGGCCTTCGGGTGGAGCAGAGGAATCTTGAAGGAGCTTCCTTGGGTAGCCTCAGCTGGCCCCATTTGCAGGAGCTATGAAGCTATTTACTCTCACACTGCTCAAAAGCATTTTTATTGGTCCTGACCTCGGACACTACGGAATACTAGTAGTCAGTTGCGGGACCAAGGAAATAGGGAAAATCTGTCTTCCTTCCTTCTTTTCCCTCCCTTCCCTTTTTGTATATGTGCTGGGGTATGTGTGTGTTCATGCCTGTTCATGTATGTGTGTGCATATGTATACATGTATGTAGAGGCCAAAGGTCAATCGTGGAGGTCATCCCTCAGTAGCAGTCCACCTTGTATTTTGAGAGAGGGTCTCTCTGTGCTCTGGAGGTCATCAATAGGTTAAGGTAGCTGACCAACAAACTAGGAATCTGCTTATCTCTGCCTCCCCGAAGCTTGGGTGATACATTTTAACCATCATACCTGGTGCATTACCAACTGAACCATCTCTAAAACCCTGACATGAAGAAACTCTTTGGGGAATAAAATGAAACCTAAGAAAGTTAGGCTTATACACTGTGACAAGGCCTAGAGTCTGTCAACACTACCCAGGGGCAATCTGTAGTTTTGAGTAAAGGGCTTCCTGAGCACTAGCCTAGCACTGCCCCTATGGGGCAGGGGTTTGGGTGGGTGGGTTTGAGGGTTGGGTGAGTCTTTCTTAATAACAGAAGTGAACGTGTATTGAGAAGGTCTCTACTTTCTTTGGATTGGGAGGTCATCAGGGTAGGCACAGGCATGCAGAGAAGGGTCATCTCATACCCCAGAGCAGAGAGCAATGCACTAACTTTCTGGAACACAGAGTCACTGCAGGATGCGTGAAGCCCAGAGCAGATGCAAACTCCAGGAGATATACCTAATGAATCACAGACAGACAGCACACCGAAATAGAGGCCCCAAAATAAAGCAGCCGACCTGGAAAAGGCAACATATACCTACATTTGCAAGGAGGAGCTGCCTCTTCTCTCCTCTTCCTCCTCCTCAGACCCTCTCTCTGCACCCTGTTTTTCCCTCACCGTGTGGCATCTGCAGCATCCCTCCCTCCAAGTTCAGCTGACTCGGGACCCAGTTTCGACTTTATCAACGCCAGGGACAGCAGTGATTTGCATCAAGTTCAATGCTGTCCTTTTGGCAGTTGTTGCACTTAATTGAGTGAAAAAAAAGCTGTCAGTCGAAGGCCCCAGTCCCAAGGTAAATTCACTCTGAACTAACCATCTGCCAGGACTTCTCCCAGGGTACACCACACTTACCATCTAGAGGATCCGACTCACAGCCTCATAATTAGATCATTCCTGAATTAAATTGACAGTCCCAGGGAAAAGAAAAAATGCAAAGTGTATTTGGAGACCAGAAAGCAGAAGCCGACTTGTCTTAACAAATGCGAGACTATGTATTTTTCTTTTCCCCTGCGAGAGACAGGCACAAAGAACGACTTTCCTCAACGGTTCCTTCACAGCAATTGTTATCGTCCATGCCACCTTCAGGATTCCCTTTTGGGTTTTTGTTTGGAATGATGAGGCACATCTTGAAAGTAGCTCAGACACAAAGAGGACAGTAGATACAGCAGGTCTGACCCGGTGCCCAGGTAAGATCAGAGCCCACTGGCCAACCTTATCAAACGCTGGGAGTGCCTGTGACTCAGTGTACAGCTGCCAATCTGCTGCGTGTTCAGAACTAAAGGATTAAGGGCTGGGGTGGAAGCTCAGTTAGTAATGAGGACTTGAGTTTGATCCCCAGAACTCACATTAAAAAAAAGTCAGGTGCAATGGAGGAATTTTATAATCCCAATAATGAGAAGGCAGACAGGAGGATCGCCAGAGTTCACTGTCTATGCACTGGTCAGCCAGCCTAGTCTACTTGTGGAGTTCTAGGCCAATGAGCTGCCCTGTTTCAACAAAAGGAAGAAAGGAGGGAAAGAAGGAGGGAGGGGAACAAGGGAGGAAAGCAAGAAGGGAGAAGGGGGTCGAGGGATGAAGGGAGACAGTGAATGGTGCCCCAGAAAGGCCACTTTAAAATGCCCTCCAGTTTCCACAAGCATGAGCACACACATGCACACACGCCCACACAAACATGCAGCCACAGGTGAAAATAAATAAACCAATGTTAACAACAGGCTGTTTCTTCTATCACAAGGCAGCCAAGCTTTCTGGAAAAGCAGAGAAGAAAGGGGGGGGGGAAGAGGGAGGGAGGGAGGGAGGGAGAGAGAGAGAGAGAGAGCTCTAATAACTCCTACAGAGAGATTCCTGCGACAGGCCCTCAGCACTATGCAACTTGACAGCAAGCAAAAGTCAGTGGGAACAGGGGCCATTCTGTTAGCCTATAGGCTGCTCTGTGCTCCCAATTCCATTCCATCCCAGAGAACACAGTGCATGGAGCCTTCTCCAGTCACGAGTGAGGAAAGGCGAATTTAACTCCGAACAGGATGAGCCCACTTCATTATTATCCGAACATGCAGCTTAGGTACTTCAGTGATATCTATACTTGGAATGTACACTACCCTTAGATCACAGGACAAGGGAACCTTTCCCAACCCAGGATACACAGGGCATCCTGGGAAAAGAATTCTCATGACTGTGCAACCCAAAACTGATACTGCACAAGAAGTGAACTCGGTATATATTTGACAATTCCGTCCCCTAAACTACGACCACAAAACTTACCACAATATGATGTGAGCATGGTGGCTTTACAGAATAAGCAAGTCTATAGTTATTTAGGACAATTTTGAAGATACAAAATGAAACATAGTAAAATAATAAAATACTAAGATAAAATTTGAAAGGAATTCTAGTGAAAACAAATTTGGGCTTGGAGCTGTGGCTCTGGGGTCCAGGGTTTACTTAATATGCACAAGGTCTGGAGTTCAATTCTCAGACCTGAAAAGAAACCCAAATGGAGATTGACAGCTATTTAAAACGCAACACCAAGGAAGGCATTTGCCTCTCTGCGTGTGTGTGTCACGTAGCCGGAAGCTGTTCACAGAAGATGGAGTTGTATTTTTTTTTTTCAGTGCTGCAATTGCTCCTGGCTTTCTGTAGGCCAGGTAGGTGCTTCCCCACCAAACGGCCCTCTGTCTTGGTGCAGGCTGGTGTCCATATGAATGCATCCACATATAAAGACACCATCCCTTCAGCAGTGCATGGATATTAAATGATCATCTAAATACACACACACACACACACACACACACACACACACACAGAGAGAGAGAGAGAGAGAGAGAGAGAGAGAGAGAGAGAGAGAGAGAGAGAGAGAGAGAGAGAGAGAGAGAGTCAGTTTAAACCCCACGTCAGTATGTCAGCGAGGACAGCAATGTTCCATGAGGTGCCCCGGAGCTCTTCACTGTGGTGAGATGAACCACCTTCAGCCCTTCACACTCAAAGAGGGACAGGAAGAGTGACAAACTGTGTCTGAGCAAGTCTAAGAAAAGTATCCACAAAACCTCGGCCAGGCAAATCCCACAGCGAGCGTTTTCCAATCAGTCCCAAGGCTTACAGCAGAGCTGAGGAAGAAGCAGAAAAGTTCTCCCAGCTCCAGCTGAACACTCTGTCCCGGTTTTTCAATCTAAACGCTTCAGTGTGCCAGTCAGCACTGTTACTGCTTCGGTGGCGGTGGCGTTCAGCCTCCTCTGGGCCAAATCCTGTTGCCAGAATACCACAGTGCCTCACCAGAGATGGGTGTTTGCTCATCATCCCGCCCTTCTGGAAAGAGGCAGCAAACTCAAAGAATCTGGCTGAGTAAAGTCAGGCCTCCACCAAAGCCAAGTTCAACAACTTCTCCGTTATCAGCTCCCTGATGGGACTGCTGAGCACCAGGTCAGTTCTGAAGACGTTGTCCCTGTGTTCACATCTTTAATATTCAGAGTCCACTGTGCAAGTATCCCCCAAGCCACAGCCACGGGTTTTTCTCAATGCTCAGCTGAAGTGATTTGTTAGAAGGCATACAGGGATTTCTCCTGCAAGGCCAGAGTCATGTTTTATCTAGGCGGCCGGAAGTCTGCCAAGACACTGAGGAGGAGAGTTCAGTCTCAAGCAGTCCCCTGGCATGAGGCATCTCAGGCCAGGGGAGAACAAGGGGAGACCTAAGGAATGAAGGGGAAAGTCTGCCACTGGAAGATGAAGAAGTTGCCACAGGAACAGCCTGGGGAAAGAGAACGTAGAGAAAGGCTCTACAGGGGCATCTGTGGGCAGTGGACTCTGCTGCACACTGCACAACTCCAGGGGGCGCTATGCCCACAAAGCTGCCTTCTATCTCCGAAAATGAAGAAAGAAATGAACAAGGTGGAAAGGGGTCTGGAAGACTGGAGCTGTTATGTAGACACATGAGACTCTCAACAGAAAGGGGCATTCAGCAAGAACTCTGTCCCATGCCTGAGAGCAATAGTGTGAACTCAGACTAAGCAGCTCTCCCGGTCCTCAGTCTTTTACCCATGATACAGAGATTGCAACTTTGTCTCCTAGGAACACAGAGCTGGAAGGTTTGTGCTGTGAGTCCCCAGCACCCAGAATAAAGTAAACAAGGAATAAGAGGGCCATGGTAAGGATGAGACCCTATCAGAGCACAGCTCACACGCTACACTAAAGGATGATGGCTTTTATAAACACATCCGCCACACAGGCCATGGACAGATGTTATTTCATCCATGAAATCTCAGCCCTTTGTGCAGTGCCCGCAGCACACAGGGGTGAAGACGTGGTTAGGTTGGGAAGCAAGAGAGAGGACTGAAGAGGAGAGTGGGGGGAGACAAGGTGGAGGTGTGGGTGTGGGTGTTTGCTTGTTTATTATTTCTACAGGGTCTGTGGAACTCTGTTCAGCTGAGAATGACCTTGAACTTCAGATCTTTCTTCCTTTACTTCCCCAGTGCTAGGATTACAGACAAGTGCTATATAAGATAAGAGTGTGTGTGGGAGGACCCCAGCAGTAGTGTCAAGAAGGGCTGTGGATGCTACCATTGTGTTTATTAATATTGTGTGCTGCGTTTGCCTACAAAGCTAAGTATAAGCACACCACTGTGTGAGCAAGCATCCCTGGGAAATGTGATATTGGTTCAAAGCACCCATCCTCGGGGTCTCCCAAATCAGACAGATGCTCCTACACATCCTCCTCCTCCCATGATGTGCTGGGATGATAAACTCACAGCCAAGGGAGGACACTGAGCTTCTTCCTCCTCCTCCCCCAGCAAACAGGCCCTCGGCATATCTCTTTTAATGAGTTCTTTCCTGGCAGAGAGAAGGAAACATTCTTTCTTTCAAACTGTGGGAGAGAAAAGAGACGAGATGCAATCACGCCTGCTCCTCTGGACAGCCTGTCAGCACACAGCCACCTCTACCCACAGTGTCCCAAGGCTTTCAGAGAGCCCCAGGGAGGTACTCATGCTTACTGGAATGCCCGGGTTATCTACCTCTCATCATGTCTCCTACATGGATGCAACTGAGAGAAAGTTTTCCCAGAAGGCAGAACAAGGTATACTAAAATACACTTCCACCGCTAGGAATAGTAAACAGTCTAACTTCTAAATCCCAAAGATATTACTGATACTGTTTACAATTATCATGTTCATTAAAACTGCAATGGGTGCCTGCTTTTCATAGGGTAAATCCTCTTAAGTAGCTGGGGTGTGTGTGTGTGTGTGTGTGTGTGTGTGTGTGTGTGTGTGTGTGTGCGCGCGCGCGCGCGCACATGCGGGTGTACATATAGTGCATATGTACAGTACATGTCTATATAATGTACGCATACAGTATGCATAAACTTCCTGAGCTGGGAATGTAGCTCAGTCTGTACACTGCTTGTCTAGCATGTAACAAGGCCCTGGATTTGATTCCCAGAACCATATAAATGGGGCACAGCAGTGCACATCTGTAATCCCGGCACCCAGGAGGTAAAGGTAGGAGAATCAGAAGTTTCGTGTTATCATCGGCTATGTAGTGAGTTCAAGGCCAGGCTGGGCTACAGGAGACATTGGTTAGAGAGAGAGAGACAGAGAGACAGATGCACATGCTTCCATATTCATACATCTACACATCCACTCTACCTGAGATGTTCAACCTTCCAGAAATTTACAATAAGACCTGATTACAAAACACACCAACTGATGCACAGCTCTGTGGTCACACTCCCAATGATCCAGATGTCATAGCCCATGCTTTTGGAAGGTCTTAAATAATAAAAAAAAAAACCAAAATTCTAGTCTTTCCCACAAGAGACAGCATAGAATAAAGGCCTTGATTTTGTCTAAAAGACATCTTTAGAGCTCTTTTCAGGTATGAACAAGGCTATCATAAGAATGGGGAAACCTCAGAATAAAACATGAGGAGAAAGGACCCCGAGAGTTATGGAGAGATGGACAAAATATGACACATCCATTCAGTGGAATATTGCTCACTCAGAAAAAGGGAAAAGTTCAGTAACTCCAATGTGAAAATCTGAAGCTTCTGAATGAAGGATGCATAGCCAATAAAATCTACATGAATAAACAAAATCTGAAGAGCCCAGATTTGGGGCTCTTTGGGTAAAGGATATCCAACCTCTACTAACATATTCTATGGCACAGATGAGTCCTAACTGCTATGGCCAGTGAAGTAAGTCAGACAGAAAGACTGCATTTTATATAATTCAATTTCAGTGAAATGTCTAGAAAAGGCAAATGAAGACTAATGGCTGCAGTAGGCCAGGTCGCGGGGTAAGAGTGGATCTCCTTGGGGTGACATGAGTGTCCACGTAGACTGAGGTAGAGGTTGTAAAACCCTATGAATTTCCTAAAACACATGACTTCACTCTTAAGAGGAAGTAATTTTCAAGTGTGCCTCAACAAATATTGAAAGAAAGCATTCATGTCCTGTGGTTCTGTAAGTGAGGACTCAGTCACCGGGTCACAGGGCGTCAGAACTGTAGGATGCCACACCTTGGCAAATCTCTTTACTGTGGAAGAGGTAGGGCCTCTTGGGGAAAAGACGCCGACTCCGGGCTACCTACAACAAAGAACCAGTACTTGTCCTGTGCACCATCAGCATTTGCTTTGGATCAGTTTGCATTACAGCAACACTCTGGGCATCAGGAACATACAAACTGCATGCTTCTGGACTATACCCCACTCTGGATAACCCATGATTTACTGGTTCTCAGCTTACCTCGGTGCTTCTGGATCTCAGTCTCTCGTCCTCTCAGAGCTTTCAACTGAGGTCTCTTCCCTTAGCCTAGAGATGTATAGGTGAGGACTTTGTAGAAGCTAGTCGACTCTAAGAGGCTCACAGTTTCAATCCATGCTACTGCAAACTCCCTAATTCAGAGCCAGCCTCAGGCTTGTCAACCTAACAGAAATGTAAAATAGATCCTCCAGTTGCCACAGAATTAAAATGCAATCCAATTAGGCAGGATACAAAGGAACTTGTCACCAAATTACCAGAAAAATGAAAAATAAATAAATAAATCTCATACTCCAATTTAAAACAAATGATAATATAACCTCAATTAGCTTGGGATTCACTGGCAGAGCTCAAATGATACAGGACCAGGATGAGAAAATACTCTGCTGTTTAAACAAATGAGCAAGAAAGAACCAACATTTTGGAAACAACTCAATCACCCTGGAAAATTATGTGTATGCTGCAAGCACTGGCCAAGACATGCCCTAAAAGTTTAGGTCCCCAACAAATATCTATGTTGCAGTGGTAGACACCTTTGCAATGGCATTAGCAAATGAGGCCTTTGAGAACTAAATAGGGCAGGATGAAGTGATGTTCTTCAGCCCATCAGAACAGGATCATTATTCTTATTAGTGGAAGGGAGGGATGGGGGGCAGTGATGGCTCAGTTGGTAAAGTGATTGCCATGCATACTTGATAACCTGAGTTCCTACAAACCTTTATGCCGCAGAATAATCCCCTTCTACACTGTAAAGATTCGTCACTAGAATTGGTTTAATAAAACACTGATTGGCCAATAGCCAGGCAGGAAGTATAGGTAAGGAGACCAAACTAAGGATGATGGGAAGGAGAAGGGCAGAGTCAGAAGTCTGCAGCCAGATGCAGAGGGAGCAGGAGATGAATGTGCCATGCTAAAAGGTACTGACATGTGTCAGAGTGTAAATAAGGAATATGAATTAGCTCAAAATGTAAGAGCTAGTTAGTAATAAGTCTAAGCTATTGGCAAAGCATTTATAATTTATATAAGTCCCTGTGTGGTAATTTGGGAAGCAACTGCCAGGTATTTGGAAACAGGCAGTTGAGACAGAAAACATCTGTTTACAACCCCATAAACCCGCTACAAAAATAGGTATAGTGTCTTGCATTTGTAATCCCTAGGCTGGGGAAGCAGACCTGTGGGACCTGTGGCTGCTGAACAATCGCTGGATTACCTGTGAGCTTGAGAGCTCCAGGCCAATGAGAGACCCTGTTTGAAAAACCAAGTTGGACCACAGATAAGGAATGATACCTGAGGTGGACTTCTGGTCTGTGCATATGCATGCATGTGTATCTGCAGACAGATGAACGGACACACATAGAACAAGAATAAAAATAATAAAAGTCACCTCAGCTTCCCATTCCTACCATGTGACACATGAATGAGGAGGTGGCTCTGCCAAGCCAGGAAGTTTGAAATCTGAACGGTCAGAAAATAAATGTTGCTTAAGTCACCAGCCTGTAGCATTTTGTTACAGCAGCTGAGTTGACGAGAGGCAACCACATACCTCCTTTATGGGTCTGTAGCTCTCCTAAGTGACCCAGTTTAAGTGATTGCCCAAGGACCCTTCCTTAGGAAGGCAACCGTGCTCATCATCCTGGACCAGGAGTAGAACCACTCCATCCCTCATGCTGCATGTTGCAGGGTCCACTTTCATGCCGACTTATTTATGCAAGTACAGTCTATCTCCCGATGCTTTCGCCTTGGCACTCAGTGAAAACGAAAATAGAACTGCATATTTAGCTCAACGTCCCTGTCGCGGAACCAGGCCCTAACTTCTGAAAATGTACCTCGGCCTCAAAACAAAGGCTCTCCTCAAACTGCCTCTCTCCTAAGGGGTCTGGCAGATGATTGACTCTACGGTCTTGGAGGTTCCATGAGAGAAGCAAATATTACCTTCTCTGGAAACTCTGGAGAACTACGGGACTAACAAAGGAGGGAGCCTTCACTGCCCAGTTCATGAAGAGGCTCAGATGTTAAGTACACCAAAACCCACACATGCCTGAGCAGCTCACAGGACCGAGGGATTAGGAGGATTCTGGCCAGTTTTTCTTTCTCTGACAAAGTCCAGCTTCCTTCCCTCTTTCACTTCAGTTACCCGAAAGGACTCTTTAGTTTCATATCTAACGTGGGGAGAAAATTCCACACAGAAAATGGTGAGGAGATTTGATCTAAGCACGAAAAGAGACTGTTTGGGGGTGGAAACAAAGATTCTGTTTCAAACTACATTAACTCCATGCCCGTTGTCACAGAATAAAATAGTGCAAACTACACAATCTCTGAGTTATCACCTCCCAATTTCCTCAAATAACTCAGTTTTCCTAGCTTGTGGAAGGAAACAGGCAAGAATAGGAATGCTGGAAGGGTATCAGTGTAGCCTAAAGCTTTCATCTTAGAGAGAGAAAGAGAGAGGACAGAGAGAGGAGAAAGAAGAGAAAGAGGAGAAAGAGGAGTAGGCAGCAGGGAGTCGTGATCCATACCTGTAAGCCCAGTATCAGGAAGCTGAGGCAGGGGTACTGCCACAAAGTTGAGGTCAGTCTGGGCTACATAGTAAACTACAAGCCAGTCTAAGATGGAATGAGCATCCCCGCTAAAATAAATAAATAAACAAACAAACAGCAAGTAAATACATGTCTGAAAGGAAAAATAAATATTTAAACTTAACTAAAAGTTGAAGCCACAAACAAGAGTTCTCCTCACCATTGCACTATGCTAAGACAATGCATCTTCCTGTGCGTAGACCCTGGGATCCTAAACAGAAACCCTCAGGGCTCCTCAAGCTGACACAGGATCCTCAAAGACACAACCCAGCCTACTCTCCCTCACCAAGGGTCCCAATTCTCGTCCAGCCTCTCAGCACCCCGACACCTGGCCCCCAGCCTTCACTGGCTTATGGGATGGTGGCCAGGGAGAGCTCCCTAAGGTGCTTCTCTGGTGGCCAGTTGGTGAGATTTCATCCTGCGTGGGGTTAGCTTTGTCTAGCTAGGCGAAGGAGGCCCTTGGCATGGGTTGAGACTGAATTCTGTTTAGGTTTCCTCGGGGCTCAATTATAAACAGCCCAAAGAAAGACTCTGCTGTCCTGAAGGGCACCTTTCAAGAGAGAGGGAAAAAAAAATAGAACGCTCGCCTAACAAAAGGGGACTGTTTGGTCACTGGTGTCCTGAGCGGGGTCTAGTGTATGACCTGAAGGCTTTCTGGAAAGTTAAAAAGGCAGGGCAGGAAACAACAGGAAAGGAGTGACCCCCCCATCACCCACCACAGACCCCCTTTCCTCACAGAAGTGCCAGCAGATAAAATATAAACCCCTTTGATGAAAACTCCAGCTAGAGCTCAGCTTTCAGGTATTAGAAGACACCGGCTTCCCAAGGCCTCCCCACTGTCAGATCAAATACCCGCATGCGATTTCCCTGGTATCTGCCTGGTTTTCCCCCACACCATAAAAAACAGGCTTTCCCTTTAATCTACTTAGCACACTGTGGGCAGAGGCCTCTAATTTCATAGCATAGAGATAACACAAGTAACTCATGTGACATATTAGTGGATATGGAGGGGAGAACGTTCAGTCGGAGCTCATTGAAAATAATGCATTCTGGAGGGCCATGGCATGGTTCTTCCACAAGGCCAACCCCTCCTGGCAGTAACCGGAGTTAAGATTAGGTCAACCAATTAGTGTCTGGCTTGCTTGAACTCCACGGGTCCCCCTAATCACAAAACACTTTCCCAGTCCTTCCTGGGATGCACCAGGACCAACTTTCTCCCAGGACTTCCAGAAGCTGCTGTCTACCTAAAATACCCTGGGAAACAGAGGCAGAATGATAATTCGGTTGATAAAGTGCTTGCCACACAAGCAGGAACCATGTACCACAGCATGGTGATACAGGCTTGTAATGTCAGAGCTGGGAAGGTGGGGGCAGGTGAATCCCTGTAGCTCCCCGTAGCTCTCGGGGCTTAGCCTAGCCCAGCCCTGGCCTCAAGCTCCAAGGTAGTGAGTGATAACACTGTTTAAAAGAACTAGGTGGGTGGCATGTGAGGACCAACAGCTGGGTTTTCATCTGGTCTGAAAATATGCACACACACACACACACACACATACACAGAGAGAGAGAGAGAGAGAGAGAGAGAGAGAGAGAGAGAGAGAGAGAGAGAGGAGGGAGGGAGGGAGGGAGGGAGGGAGGGAGGGAGGGAGGGAGGGAGGGAGGGAGGGAGGGAGGGAGGGAGAGGGAGAGGGAGAGGGAGAGGGAGAGGGAGAGAGAGAGAGAGACCCTAGAAAACAGTAAGTGTCCAAACCCACACAACAATAGAAACCTCACTAAAATCACACCCAGTATTTTCTGCCTGGCCAACACACTTGTGTGTTTCTCTTTCTCTTTTGGACCAACCATAAAAGAAGATTTTCCCATGGAGTGTGTCTCCTGGCTAGATCCATCCTTTGAAGGTCTCACACCCTTTCTCGGGCCCCTTTCAACTTTCTCTCCCACACAGTCATGCTCTCTGGGCAGCGCAGAGACCACGGCAGAGCTGCTATTCATCCCACATCTCCAGCCTTGAGGCTCTGCCAAGTGCAAGGCAGATTCCCTTTAGAGACGGGATAAATCAATGCTGAGCTGTGTAGAGAGTCTGAGGAGGTGTGGGGGGAGGCAGCCTTTCCTCACTCATCAGTTAGGTATCAGGAAGAGACCGCCATCGAAGCAGACGAAACTCAAAGGCAACTTGACCAACTCAAAGGCAACTTGACCGTGACTCTGGCTTTACAGAGACCCCAGTTATTTCCATGTACCTGGAAGAACTCTGCCTTTTGGGTTGTGCATTGAGTGTATCCATGAGCATGTGGGGGTAGGGCAGGGGCTGACGTCAGACGTCCTCCTCCATCCATCTCTATCAAATTTTTTTGAGACATCTCTCAAATAACATGGAGTTCAATGACTCATTTAAACAGGCTGGCCAGAGAGCTTGGGAATTACAGGCAGCTGCTGCCCCAGGTTTGACAGAGCGGCTGGGACCCAAACTTAGTTCCTCATGCTTGTGCAGTGAACCTTTAACTTACCAAGCCATCTCTCCAGCTCCTGAATCTTCAGTATTTGAAAGAAACCCCCCTCTTTTCTTAACCACACACATCCTTCAGCTTACCAGCCAGTCACATGCATTGGTTCCCTAGTCTTCTTAGGAATAAAGATGCAAATCTTTCAAGCTTCTTGGCAAAAGCGCTGCCCAGAGTTAGACTTCTCACCTCCAGCCTAGCCTAAGTCCGTGTCAGCTGGCCTTCACATACTGATCTACAGTGCTGTTGTCGGCATCTTGATGGTACTCAAGGAGTGCAGGAGTAAACAGTACAGAGAGATGAGACCGGACATGCTAGAAAATCTACAACCCTTGCCCCAGAGGGACGGAGCCCGATGGGATGATAAGCATGTCTGGAGCAACAAACTGCGAATTCACTATGGACTGTAACTAATGAGCCAGAAAAGCAGGGTGCATTTGCTACGAAGAAAATAATCATGGAAAAGGCCAATTAATAAAGAGAAGTTGTCAAGCTCCGTGGTAATTTTCATTATAACATTTTATTAGGCACAAGTTGATATTGATATTTTTTCAAGGAGGATTGCAATAAATTTCTCCACTAACTATATTCTTAATCCAGATGCCAGACCTTGACGCTGTCTTCCCTCTGACTTGAATCTTCCAGGAGTTTCAAAATCAGCATTGCTGATTTCAGATACAGGTACTGTGCAGCTGTTTATGGAGCAAATTTGCTTCCGATAATTTGGTCATGAGAGCAAACATTCTATCTATGAAATTTAAGTGTGTTCTAAACGACATAAAAATCTCAGTCCTCCAGACAAGGTCTTTCTGGGGTGCCAGATTAGCAGGGGCAGAGCTGGCAGTGCTGTCGAAGCAAAACCCTAGAATGAGGGCAGTGACAGATTTCCCCATGGCCCTGGTCACAGTGTCCCAGAGCTTCTGGGCCCCTTAGAGATGGAAGCCTCCGAGACAGCAACCCGGAGTACAGACCAGGAAAGTTATGAAGACCTCCCTAGAGATACCAACCTAGGGACTGGTTGGAACCGTACTCAGTCCCATGCACAATGGCAAAGCCCCCCCCATACAGTCCCACTGCCAAAGCCAGGCCCCCAGGGCTAAGGGACACAGTCACAGGAACCTACTCACTTAGGCTCTTTAATTGCCATGTCCCAATGGGGAAGTCATATTGAATTCCATCTCCCTAGATCCTATTTCTGCTCTCAGGGTTTGGCTATGACTTAATGCACAAAAATATGCTTCTATCTTTGTGCTACGAAAATTGAGGCACTTTCCTTGGGGGACAGATGACAAAGGAAAATGACCAGCATTCCTGAGCTCTGGGATATCTCACTCTCAAATGGAGAATCTCGGTAAACCGAAGTTCTCCGATGAGATAATAGGATGAAGGGGCTGGTGTCATTACGAGCCTAACCTGCGGTAACAGATCATCTGGTCTGGCTTACGTTGGCTAAAGGCAACACGGCCAAGTATTTCATGCAGTTCTATCTACTGTCTTCTCAATCTGCTTGACACATATGTATGTGTGCATGTGCCTATATGGATTTGTGTGTGTGTGTGTGTGTGTGTATGACACAAATGTTTGTGTGCCTGAATGAATTATAACATTATAATGTAATGTAATGTGGTGATATACACATATACAACTTTTTTTGTTTCCTGACTATATCATAGGAATAAGATTCTCTTAACTATGTTTCTTAAACATCACGCGTGCACACATGCATGCATGTGCATAGACGCACATGAGCATGTGTGTGGTGTGATCCTTACCATCACCGACACAAGTTAGACAAAATAGATGGTTAACGGTGTAATTCTCTTTACAGCCGAACAGTTATTACAGCATTACTCTATTTTCATTACCACTGAATATTAGCTTCCAAGATATTTGAATGAAGAAATAAAACTACCAAATCACAGTGCCAATTAATTCTGTAAAAGTCACACAGTGTATCAAACCCAAACCATCCTGGCAGAAAGACAGGATTCTGCTCTCCCTTCACCTCCTTGAACATGCTATACCTCTGCCTCCTCTGTCCTTTGACCTATCCTAGTCCAGTTGCAGGCAAAATCAATAGAAGACCCTTGACAAGTGGAATTGAATCTGCAAGAAAAGATATTATAATCCATGGGCACACCCTCTACTCCTGCTAAGATTGCCTTCCTGGGTTTAC
This sequence comes from Arvicola amphibius, assembly GCF_903992535.2. NCBI lineage: Eukaryota > Metazoa > Chordata > Mammalia > Rodentia > Cricetidae > Arvicola > Arvicola amphibius. The sequence goes on along the minus strand of NC_052049.1, from coordinate 137,244,738 downwards.
CCAATGTCACCATGGTACCTATCACTCTTTCTCGGGCTGCTTGCTCATCAACTGTGATGCTGTAACATGATTGCAAACAGGTTGTGAGTCCTTGAGAGTATTGCTTGCAAAGTGCATGGAAATGATTACATTAGAATTTAAAGACTCAGCAGTCAGTCACAGAGTGGGACATTATAAAAGAACAAGCTGAATGGAACCCTTGCAGACAGGAAGGAGACAGTGAGTAAAGGGGAGGGGACGGTGAGGAATTAATGAGACGTGAAGCAACAGACATCATCGGAGGATGGCCAGCAGGAAAGATGGAGCTCTCCTAGCTGGATGCCTGGAGCAGGGCAAAAGCCATGGGGAGAATGGGGGGTGCAGGGAGGAAACGGGTAGGCATGAACTTGTAGTTCAGAAGAGGTAACATTAGAGAACCCTAACCATTAGATGAAGGGGCTCAATCCAGTCACGTGTCCTCTCTTGGCAGGTCCAGCCCATGGTGGGCCAGCTGAATGACAGGGGCTGGATCCAGACCAGAAAGAGAACTGGCATAAGGTGTCAGGATTGCCACTGAAGCCCTTGGGATTCAGGCTCCTTTCACAGAACCACAGAACCAAGCAGGGAATGCTCCAGGCAAAGGGAGCGGAGGTGCAAGGGGACCTACCGGTACTGCGTTGGCCACCATCATCACCACCACCAGAGCCACACACACTGCTCCCCAGATTTGCTGGCAGGCACTTGGGGATATCACAAGATCATTCCAGCAAGGCTGGCGACACCATCCTCCCAGTTTTCAGCTTACTGAACTTACCCAGGACACAGCCCAGGGCACACCTGTGCCTTCACTCCGCCACTCACTTCCCACAGGCTCACAACAAACCAGGTACATGTACTCTGTCTCCAAATGTGAGTGTTTCGGTTTGAGATGATCAAGACTGGATCAGCCCTGAGGGTAGGATGGGGGAAAACGATGGATCCAAGACAGGCAGCTATGGAACAAATGAGAACAGCTGGGACCAAACCTTACCAAAGCACAAGAAAACTGAAGATGGGCATGCAGTAGCGGAGCTCTGAGCTGGTTAACTGGGGAAGCAGGTACTTTGCAGGGCAACATGGGAAAAGATATCGGAGGAGCTAATGGGGATCTACTTTATCTAAGACACAGTAAAGGGGTAAAGATATAAGCTGTGCTCCTGGTCATGTGGAGGACAGGCTCACAGCAAGGAAACAACACTAGAAGATGAAGAAAGCCTTTGAGGAACGGGGAGAAGTGGTCACATGATGGCTGAATGAGCCCTTGGTCCATGCCACCAATAGCTGTGAAAAACAGGGATCTTGGGAACTGCAGGGGTGAGAGGGTAGATGTTATCTGGTCCCACACTGATCATAGATGGTCTAAGAAGAAGAGAGGAGAACACAGGACGGGGAAAGGGGCACGAGGACCGAAGAGGAAAACCATCTAACACATAGAGGTCAAACAGACCATGTGTGAAACATGCCAAGTGGAAAATCATGTGAAGCCTCCAGTCTGAGGTAAGAGTAAGATGCCACCTGCAGCAGACTGGACCGTTCAGCGGGGCAGGAATCCAGCTTCCTTGTTACCCATTTCAGAGCCCGGCACAGTGCCCGACACAGAGAAAGTTCCTAGGAAGAATTTGTTGAATTAAAGAAATGCCGCCCAAGGGCTGGGGTTCAGTTCCCTGTACCCACATGGTAGCTCACGCCTGTCCATAACTCGAGTGGATTGGATGGCCTACTCGGGACACCACACACACGTGGTACCCAGATAATACATGCAGAGGAAACATTCATATGCACAAACTAAAGAAATGCTACCCGGTGCTCTGACACCAGTATGTCTGCTCAAAGGCACAGGGGGAAATCGCAGAATTTGTATTCCCAGCCAGTCTAAAGCAGATGCACTCATACATGTAATAGGGTAATAACAAGTGTATGCTTAAAATGGCATCAAGCTATGGCATGCTTATAATGATGAGTATTTACATTATTTGTCCTCTCCCAGATCTCTATGAGCAGCACCTGGGGCTCCATCTGAGTAACCCTGAGGACTCCTTCCCCCCCCATCCCATGCCAAAGCCCCAGAATATCACTCACTATCCACCTCATCCAGGCAGGACAGATCTCTCGATATTTGTAAGGAACATCTCCTAAATACACACTAAAGCTAATTCTAAGGGCCATGATGTGTATCTTAAATGAGAGAACAAAAGTAACAGTGGAAAAGCTTTTTTTTTCTGCGTGCACACATGTACATATGTGTATGCATAGCCATGTGTGCATGCGTATTCCTGCACATTCATACATGAGCGCGTGTGTGCATACACGTGCAAGCAAACTGGCTTAAATTTGCTATTTCATTGGACACTGGGCTGTAAGTATTTCAAGGGCCAAGGAGTTCCCAAACCTGAACCTCCTAAATCGGGTTGAATGTCCCTTGGTTGGAATGTGACCATCAAAAGACCCTGCTCTTCTGAAGAGTAAAACCTGAATGACTCCGGTACATCATAAAATGCTATGTTAGACCCTGAGTTCTGAACCAGACCGTCCTTCAATTCACTCCAGTTTCACAACACACCATGTATTTTTAGAAGAAAAAAAAAAGATTTATTTTTTTTCTACTACAAAAATTGTACATTCATAATTCATAATTCAGGAACCTCAGAAAATAAAAGATGAAAACAAAACAGACAATCCCACCATCTATACCTGATCATTTTATTATTTCATTTTAGTGTGTAGGACCAAGTTCATTGGCTGATATAACTGTATTTCATATGTATGAATACACATTAACGCACGTGCTGTAACATTTTACATAAAAATGATACAGTTCTCTGTAGGCTGCGGTGAACGATGGTGTTTTCCGTTTGGAACAAATCATAGACTTCCCTGTGTTAAGAACACTCCACTCCCACCCTCACCCCCACTGAGACTGTCAGGGAGGAGCTGGGCTAGAGAGCTCTAGGGATACCCTTCTTACGCTAATATTTTGCCTAACAAAACAGGGGTAGCGGCAGCATGCGGAGTGCGCATCCGTGCTTCAGGTACAGCCCCACACTCAGGTCCGAAGGAAAACTGGAGAATGTTCAGGAAGTCTCTCAGCGTGGCTTCCACTCTGCCAGTGGCTCTGTGGGGTCTTGAGAAATCTCACTGAATGTGCCCCTCCCAGCGCTGCCACCTCTGAGACTGAAATGCTAAACTGTCTGGGTTAAGGGCTCGGGTCCTGAACACCGCTGAGGTTCTCACATCCTGTCCATGTGCGCTCACCCCAATTGGGAGGGAGAAGCAGAGTGAAGGAACACAAATTAGCAATCCCATACTTGTCACCTCAGCCAGCCACTCCAAGCACCATCAGAGGAATCATTTTTGATGACCAAATTCTTTTATCTGGCTTGGCTTTTCGCTATACTCCATTACCTGGACAACAGAGAGTTACGGGCAGTTCATCCTCCCAGCTGCCCTCCACTTTTAAAGAGACTATCCTAGGCGCACCACTATCCCTGTGGAGCAGAGGCTGGATCAGGACCTTTTCAGCATCCTCGGGTTTCCCAACTGGAAAATGAAAATGAAAAAAGATGCAGTTTATTTAAGAGGTCTCAGGCCCAGGAAACATTGGTGGTTCCTCTGTGACTGGGTGTCTCGAGATCCGCTCACACCCACTTGCTTTTTCCTGTCCGTGACTGCTGCGGCTCCTAGGGGATGACAGAGGCTCTCTGCTTCTGGAGGCTCAGGATCACATCTGGCTGCCTTTTCTCCGCCTTTGTCCATTTCTCTAAAACTAATTGGAAGAGTCAATAAGCGCACCCACCAATTCCCGCAAGGGCTCCAGGAAGCCGATCTCTGCCCTCCAGAGCGATTCTCGCTGTCTGTTTTTCTGAGTATTCCCATACCTGCCTTTGTCAGTTGGCATTCCCGGCAAGTTGGCCATCACTTCTCAAAGTGTCAAATGTGCCTCTTTTCATTGCCCTTGTTAAAGATAATTTAACAATTCAGAGTCAGTGCCGACTTCCTTCTCTTCCGCACACAGTGTCTCTGTCCCCGCCTTCATCCACAGCCCTCAATTCCCAGCGCAAATGGGCAACCATTCTCACCTTTCCTTTCCCCTTATTCATGGGTCTTTTCCCGCCCACCAAAATACCTCACCCAGTGAGACACACTTTAGCTTGTGGCTTCTCATTCCTTCGTTTCGGCGAGACATGTCTGTGCTTAGAGACTGTAAAGTCACCTTCAGGAAAGAAGCATATAGCATAGGCTGTCAATTAATCAGAACAAGGCAAGGGAAGTGGCGTCATGTGCAACTCGCGTCCTGCTACATATATTTTTATGCTTAGGGGAGATCAAGGTGATTCCTGGCACACAACTGAAAATTCAGAGTTGTGACTTTTGTTGGACTACAAGCCCAACACCTAACTCCACAAGAGTTAATAGCCCAGAATGCTGAAGACAGGGTTTAGTGTGCCTCATTCTGCATTCAAACTCCGGCCTCTAGGTTTTTTGCCCCCCTCCCCCATTTTCTGGAAATTTCATCTCTACTCTTTGCAAGCTCCCTGTTTATCCTCGGCGATATTCTTTGCCTATAAAACAAGTCAACTGATTTTTCTATTCTATAATTTCTAGTCCCATATCAAGTTTGACAGATGGATTTTTTTCAGCCTGCTTGTCTTTCCCTTTGTGAAGCACAGACCCACACGTCACCATTCCTGTCACGTGTTCAATTCCATCAAGTTTCAGAGTGTCATTTATACACAATTTTATTTCTTCTTCTTTCACACACGCCTACCACTTACGTACAGCAACTCACTATATTCATATTTCATAAACTCCATCAGTGTTCAATCAAATCCTCCCCCAAAGTAAGCTAGATATTTTTAACAGTGCAAACCTCTTTGATGGGCTTGAGGATCCGGCACTAAGTGGTGCCCTTTCCTCGTATCTCGGAGGACATCACCTACCATGACCACTGCCTGCATGTAGAAACTTCGTTCTTACTTCAGAACAGTTTAAGGCGATTTGTATCCCAAGTGCCAACACCCAGAGACAGAGCTAAGACGCCTCTACCTGAGAGGAAATACAGCCTGTGTGTCATGACGCTTCTGTCTCACTCCCAGGGGAAAATGGATAGAAACTCCCCCCGAGATAGCCCCAGGTTCTCCTCCATCTTTGAAGGTGTGGACAACCTACATGCTGAGCATCCATGAGTACGGGACTCCCCAGGCAGTCATGGGGATCCAAGTTTTGTAGATAAACCCGTCACCACGAAGCCACAATGCCTCCGCTATCATTAATGCAGCATCTCCTGTGACATAGTGGCACAGTTTATAACAATGCCATGTCATGTCATAAAAATCTGCTGGGGCAGGGGGGGCTGTTCTTCCATCAATGGGGAATTTTTCCCTGTAATTCCTTCTGTGTGGGGGGGGTGACTATTCCTCCATCAATGGGGGATTTTTTCCTGGACAGCAGCAGCATGGAAAAGCTGGGGCTGAAAGCCAGTCTCCCCACAATGAGTTGTGCTGTCTTCATCCTTCACAGCACCCTCCTCTTCTACTGTAACAACCTCTTTAAACAATCCCCTTGATGCCTTTCCCAAACAAATCGTCCATTAGTACAAACGATGATGACGATGGGGTATCATAACGCCAGGAATGCAAACACAGTGCCATCGAAGGCTGCAGAAGATTATCAATTATGAACATTAACTTGTGTGACGGTGCTGAGGGAGCCAGCTCTGTCATCAGAAATGCCTCCCAAAGGCCACAGTTAGGAAAGGATTTCCTCCTAGGGCCTCTAAATGTTCTTTCCTACATGCTTGACCCTTGGATCTTCCTAACCTTCCAGGTGCAGGAGACCCCTGCCCAAGAGGTGCTCCCACCATCCCCAAAGGAATGGTTAAGTTAGGGGTGATTCCCCCCCTATCGCATGAGAGGAAGCCTCATGAAAGGCCTTGTAAACAGACCTGCCTCCCTGAATACTTCAGGATTTTGCATTTTCTATAATTTCAAAGCAGTGGTTCTCAAACTGTCAGTAACAACCTCTTTGGGGTTGCGTGTCAGATATCTTCCATATCAGATATTTATATTAGGGTTCATAATAGTAATAAAATTACAGTTAAGAAGTAGCAATGAAACTAATTTTATGGTTGGGGTCATTACAACATGAGGAACTGTGTTAAAGGGTCCCAGTGTTAAGGAGGCTGAGAAGCAGTGCTCCGTGGAAAGAAGAAAGAAGACTTGAGCAGACAGCTATAACCCAAGCACTCAGGAGGCCCAGACAGCAGGATCACCCCGAGACCCTGTCTCAAAGAAGCAAACAAACAAACAGAAAGATTTTAGATTCTGGTTGACAATTTCCTGTAAGCAAGACCCTCCACTAACCTGGAACAACTAGTTGAATTTCTGACTTGCTACTTGCAACACAGAAATCAAGGAAGCCAACAGTTCTGCTAAGGATTTCACAGAAAGAAAAAAGAAACGATTTCCAGGTGGGATCAAGACAGACGGTGGCCAGTCCCCGATAGCAGCTCCATTTTCAGTTCCGTAATGTACAATCAGAATTCATGCTCAGGACCATGACCCCACAGTACTGGGAGACTCTGAAACTCCAAGGAAAGATTCAATTACCTTCCTGACGCGCTCGCTAGGCTAGGAGAGGGAACCACACAGCTAAAAACCTTACTCAAAAAGGAAAAGACAAAACAGAAAACAAAAATACAAAAGAAAATGCATGGGGCTAATCTAGTGTCTGACAGAAAAATCAATTCATTGGCAAAGTTTCTTGGTGCCCTCAGAGGGAAAAAAAAAAAAAACAGGGCTTATTATACAGCGTCCAGGACTTGGCCAATGACCATCTGGGTTATTTTTAAGCATTAACCTACAAATTACACAAGTATATTAGTAAATAGCCTAAAATATGGTTGAAAAGTTTTAACAGCTTAATTCTAAGCAACATTTCTCATGATAAATTAGGCATAAAATAAATATACGAGAGAGAAACAGAGAGGGGGGAGGGAGAGAGAGAGGGAGGGAGAGAAAGAGAGAGAGGGAAATAAGGAAGAAACAAGGGGCCACCAACCCAAATCCAGAGCAAGGGAGATATTTGGACTTGGGAACGTATTCTACATTTGAGGTTAATGTACGTCCTAGTAGTCAAAGCCCTTTCAAGTGACACCCTTTTCTCTAGGAGAATTAATAACTCACCCTGACGGGTGAATCAGGGATCTCCACGAGGGAGTGAAAGGCACCTCCTTCAGAGACCTGCACATCATCTCAAAGATGACTTAGAGAATGAGGGGCAGAGGATGTCATATTAGGACACACACACACACACACACACACACACACACTCCTACCTCTAACATGCAGCATTGTATTTTGCCTCCTGAGACTCAGAAGTATCCACAGAAGCTAAGATATAACATGGAGATCAGAGTGGGAGAGGCATCGGGAAAGGAGGAGATCTCTGAAAAAGTAACATATGCTGTAAAACATCACAGGACATGGGGGCTAGGGAGCTGGATCAGTTGGTAAAACATCCTGAACCCACATACAAAAGCCAGATATGGAAACACACACCTGTAATCCCAACACGGGGAGGCCGAAACAGGAGGATTCCTGAGGCTCACTGGCCAGCCAGCCTAGCAGAATCATCGAACTTTAAGTCCAGGGAAAGACCCTATCTCAAAAAATAAAGTAGAGAGCAATTTAGGAAGACACCTGACATTGACCTCTGACCCCCCCATATGCACACACAGTATCATTTTACAAATGGGGTTCATGTTATGTGAATATAATGGCCATTAACATCTAACCCAGTGAGTCTTTCCAACACCACACAAGTTCCTAAATGCAAAATGGAAACTTTAGAGAAAAAAAAATGTACCCTTCTACCTGACATTGACCAGAGAAGGGCCCATGCTGACTTGCATCCCAAGGGTTAACTTTAGACATAGGTGGCTTTGTTTTCAAACATAATTAAGCTCCACAAGTTCCCTGGACATTTTCAGCCATAGGCACAACTCTGGCTATTAGAGTCCTTGCACCTCTCCAGCCCATGTTCAGTCTGCCTGACATCAAGGAGAGTACTGTGCCCTGCCCCCAACACACACACACACACACACACACACACACACACACACACACACACACACGCGTCCTGAACAGTCAAGGAGAGAAGCAGCATCAGAGCCCAGCTCCTGGACAGGCAGCCACACTTTTGAGTCAGAAAAAAGACATTTCGAAAGCTCAGGGCTCTTCACAATGCCAGTGGGTTTTGGAAAACAGAGGAAGGGTGTGCTATAAGTGTTTTAGCCACTCAGGGCTTAGATTCTAGATTAATAATTCAATTCTTTATATGAAATTAGGATGAAGCAACAGGAAGGTTATCCTAACTATCGTGAAATGAATTTCTAAAATCATTCCATTGCATTTTAAAGGGTATAATTATAAATGTTTTTATGAGCAATTTACCAGAAAATTAAAGTCCCTTATATATGTGCATATATATATATATGTATACACACACACACACACACACACACACACACACACAAACATATATATATATATATATCATCCTATCTCACCGGGAAAGGGTTTTTCTCCCAGCCAGGGAAACTATAATTTATTTGCTGTAGAGAACAAGGACCATGCCAGCAAAGGTGATCCGAAAGTTCATCTCCAGAAAAGATGCCATATTGCTAGGTAAGAGAACCTTCTAGAAAGTGAATCAGCAGGGCCTGGTGAGGAGAGGGGAGGGGATGCACTCCCCAAGTGGAGGAGAAATGCAGCTCTCCTGTAGCTCCAGGTTGCAGAACAGTGCAGGCCCTGACAATTGATTTGTAAGTCACTCTCAGAGGAGCTTCCAGGAGGCTGTCCCTCAGTCATCCCACCCTTTGGTTTCGATTGTTCCCTTGGGTTAGCCTGCCCTAAAAGCCTGTACACCTGCACTGCGAACCCACTCCACAGGTACACAGTCCGGTGAGGGTTAACTAGTTGTGGAGTACAATATATAAGCTTCTAGCATGCATAGAATACAGAGATTCTGGGAAAGGGTTTCTAACACCAGTTATGCCACGCTGCTCACAGATCCCGAAAGTCCCACAGAGCCTTGTGAAATTAAAGATTCACAGTGGTTCCCCCCCCACACTTCATTTCTACTTGCCGTGTTTCTTCTTGCCTGTCTTTTATTTTCTTCCACCTTTTTCCCACGATGCAGGAAAGATGGAGCTGAATGGCACCAGTCGTCATTAATACTTTCTAGAACTTGGAAGGGTTTCATTAAGACGGCGACCATTCCCTTGGAGTTGGAAGGAGCACTGGGAGATCAACTTCCAGATTATAAAACCACACATCTGATTTTGAAAGTCCAGGCACGGAAGGCCTCTAATCCGTTCATACTTAGATTCCCAGGACAGAGGAATTTAACAACAGTTTCAAATCTACCCAGGTAATATCTCATGAGGTCGCATCAATGTCATGAGAACACACCCGCAATTTCTGTAGGCTCCAAGTCCCCAAAGCCCAGAGGAATGCACCTCCCAAGTCAGAAAGCTTCCCTTTCACCCAGAAACCCCACTAGCTCTTCTGAGGTGGAATGGGCTAATTGTGAGGTGGTGATGTTTGCTTTGCCTTTTGAGCCTGTGCCTTTATGTTTTAAGTATTTAAGAGGCATAATCACCTAGTGTGTAGGTTAATTTCTTTCTGATATTGTAATTTATGCAACATTAATATGGGATGCCAGCTCCAATTTTCTTATGCTTACACTCCAGGAGCCGAGTTGCATATTCTGCCAACTCCATTACATCATCTAAAAACCCAAACATTTCCCATTTGCACATCACTCTCAACTACCCAGAATACTGACACAGACACAGTCTCTCCTTTTCTCCCTGGTTCTCTCTCTCTCTCTCTCTCTCTCTCTCTCTCTCTCTCTCTCTCTCTCTCTCTCACACACACACACACACACACACACACACACACCAAGATTGGCATCCCTGAGAAGTAGATGCTACATCTGAGGTCAAGGTCTGCAACTCCAAGTAATTCCTGGAAGATATTACTACTGCCGTGTTGGCGAAAAGATGCCTTCATGTCTGACCTTCCTTTTTTCCATTCAGACTGTTATGTAACCTAGTGCCTGCGTGCAGGATGTGAGTGGAGTGTCTTGGCCTTACTTCCCCCTTCCCATTAAATCTCCTCTGAGAAACAGACAGGGTGTGTGTGTGTGTGTGTGTGTGTGTGTGTGTGTGTGTGTGGTGTTTAAATAATGGGGGTGGGGGCTCTAGGGGGTAAAGGGATATGGGTCAGCAGGTCATTCCTGTAAGATGTACACTGCTCCTATTTTGGTTTCTTGGAGCTTTGCCTGGGTGGGGGGGTACCAAATTTCCCGGCTTTATATAATTTGCAGTAACAGCAAGTTACAGATTTGTAGTCGGTTCTGCAGCCTGCCACCCCATCTATTGCAAGAACACACCTTCTGGCACGAATGACACCTGAAGATGTTAATAAAGCAGGGGAAGTGGGGAAGGGCTTAAAGGAAGAGGAAAGGTACAAACCAGAAATTAGAACCGCTTCCTAGATACTCTGCACCCCCTTCTAAAAAAAAAAGCCTCCGAACACATGAAGGGGATTTTCTCCAGCGTTTCTGATTAACCCTGTTACATAACCCTCTTGAATTCCAAATCTCGGGCTCTAAATAGACTCGTAGCAGCCAAAAGCTCTGCACACAAACTCGCAGAGCTGGTGACCGGTCGCGGCCGCCCCCCACCTCAAGCCTTCAACCCCCCTTTCCTTTCGTTCTTTGGTTCAAACCGAGTCTCAGCGCAGACACTCTTCAGAAATCGCCTTTAATTAAATGCCCCCCCCCCCAGCATATGTCATCCTGATGGCTTTTACTGTACTCGAATTCCGTGAATGGGAAAGCGCCCGGACAGGGGGTGTGGCCAAGGTGGGGCGGGGGGGGGGGAATACTGTAAAACAGCCAGCACATGATCAGCCATGTTTCTACCTCCAACTAGCATATCTGAGAGCAAGGGAGAGGCTCTCAGTCCCTCCTTTGCCTTCCCTCAGGCCCCCTAGCCGCCAGATCCCGTCTGGAGAAAACCTCTAGGTCCCAAGCCCCGCGGTGGCTTGCAGGAGCCCGCTTCCTCCGGAGTGACAGGCGTGATTTATACATTATTTACAACAGTAATTAAAGCTGCAGCTTCCTCCTGCTCTTTGCAAACTCCGGGAGCATTCAAATAAATAATCCCCCACCCCCGAAGGAGGAGGTGGGGGAAATCCCACAGCAGGTTCTGACACCTTTAAAGAAAGGAGTCAGCTTTTCCTGATCAGGCCACTTTAGGGAAAAGACGGGTGGGGAGCAAGCACTCTTGTCTACCCAGGTCCCCTCCTTCACACACTCCAGACACCAACACGAAATGAACCAACGACCCGGCGAGGGCAGCCTTGTTAGCCCAGGCCCACCAACACTCAACTCTGGTCACCTCTAGGTTCCCTCAGAAACGCTGGGCATCGCGGCGAGGGGAGGATTCCCAGAGCAGAAATAAGTTTGGGTGCTTTTCTCAGCGTTCTCTCTGCGTTTGTTTGCTGTCACAGCCTCTCCCTCCGATCCCGCGTGAAGCGCCCCCACTCCACTGCCGCCCTCCCTCCTTCCGCACGCTGTACACGCCCCCCTGCCAGCCTCCTCCAGGGCTCTGGGCTCCGAACCCTTGGCTAGAAAGTTGCGCTTCTCCCCCCCCTCGCCGCGCCCAGCCGTGAAACTCCATAGCATCCAGCGCGCCAGGACCCCGATTCCTCTGGCTTCTCCTCCAAACCCACCTCTAGAGCTCCAGAGGAGAAACTGCCCGCGTCGCCCCTTCTTAGCCCCGGGAGCGCCCCCTTTCCGTCCCCTGAGACTTCTGGGTCTCTCACTCTTCCAGATCCCCTACGCTTTCCTGGGAGAGGGAGGACTCGAACACCCGCCGCTACTGCTGCAGCGGGGTTGGGGGGAGTGAGTATGTGAGAAACTGTCAAGAGCAGAAAAGGTAGCCGTGGAAGCGAGTAGCCACAAACAGACCCCCTCCCCCTTCTTAAAAGGACACTACCGCTTTAAAAGTTTCTTTCCCCCACTCCCCCGTCTCGGTTTCTTTTTGGTGGGGGGAAATCGTATTTAATTTGGACAGCTCGTCTTTGCAGAAAATAAAACACGCAATCAAGGAGGAGATGGTGTTGAAGTCGGCTGGCTGTCAACACTCCGGTCGGTCCCTGTTCCCCCTCGTCCTCTCCTGCAAGCCCAGCACTGGCTTGCAAAAGTTTGCAACATTTGTGGGGGGCCGCGGGGGGAGGGGCGGGGGTGCCGGCCGCTCAGGGCACCTCGACAGGCTCGCGCGCGCGCGCACCGGTCCCGGGGACCCCGTGTCTCGCCCGCCCCCGGGGGCGCGTGCTCCCCCGGGGCGCCCGGTCCCCTCCGGGCTCGGCGCACTGCTCCCGCCGCCCCCCTGCCAGGAGCCCGGTCGCAGCGTCTCCTACCTCGGCTGGAGCTCGCGTAGCTCTGTCTGCGACCCGCGCCCGGCGCCTCGCTCTTGCGGCCCGCGTCCTGGGTCAGCGGGGTCTCTCTGGAACTGGGGGCCGCCTCCGAGCCGCTGCTGCCCGGCTCGCTGGCGGCGGGGTCGGGGGCTGCCGGAGCTGACTCCATGTTTTTTTTCCCAATGTAGAGATCGGCGGAGATGGCGAGCTCCGAGACTCCCTCTATCTTCTGTTTTCAGAGCGACTCTATGGTACCAAAAAAAAAAAAAAAAAAAAAAAAAAAAAAAAAAAAAAAAAAAAAAGGAAAAGGAGACGGGCGAGAGCAGGAGGGACCCAGCCAAGCGAGAGCGCGAGCGAGCGCGCGAGTGGCGGTGAACGTGTGCGGCCGAGAGGGGACACGAGGCGGGTCTGGCCACAGGCAGCGCTAGCGAGAGCGTCTCCAGCCGGCCCCCGCACCCACACTCCACACCCTCCAGACCCCAGACCGGGAGCCACACAAGGCTGCCAAATTTGGGAGGTGGGGAAGAGAGAGGGAGGAGAAAGAGGGGGTGTCTCCTGCGCCCCGATCCTCCCTCTCCTCTTTAACCCGGCGACAGAAATGAACGGTCGGCGACTTGTGGTTCTGTCTACGTTTTGAGATTCCCTCGGGGGCATTAACTCTGTGTCCCCTATGCGTAGCCAGCTTGGGAGGAGGAGACAAATCCGGTTATCCGCGTTGGGACACTTGCTGGTAACTGCAGCTCTTCTGTAAGCCTGGTCCAAGGCTGGGAAGAAACTAAAAGGGAATTAGAAACTGACTGACACCCCCTGGAAGGAGGAAGGTGGGACGAGAAATGTGGCGCTTTTTACTTTGGGATGGGACAGCCGGGGTTTCCAGTCTTAGATATGACTGGGTCTAAAATAAATTTTGTGATTGTAGGATGCGTATGGCCAGCCAGTAACTAATGTTATGGAAAGAGGTCTCTTTCAGCTCTTCTGCAGTTTTTTTCTACGTGAAGGATCTAGAAACCATTTGGCAGTTAAGAAACCATGTTTTGTGAAACAAACTTTGGCCAGTTTGGTGAAGGATTCACCGAGCCCATAAAACGGGCCTAGCTGCATCTGAACTCCAGTATGCCTGCTGGTTTCCTAGTCCCACTGGTACTTTTGATATTAAATGCACGGGCTCATCCACAGCAGACATGCTGGAGAGGTATTAATAACGTCTGAATAATAAAAAATCCAGATAATTAACGAGTCTTATCTTTATAAGACATGATTCTGTGCTTTCTTTCCCTTGGAGCTCACCCATCTGCTAACTGATGCTCAACGAAATCTGAGATTTAAGTCTGTGTGCCTCCACCCCAAACTCCAGTACAAAGCACCATTACTAATGGGATGGCCAGTGAATATTCCAATATGGAGAGCCGGCTTCTCTGCCTCAATAAGTGAAGCCACATTTCCTTTCTATTTCCTAAGACGCAAGTGAAACCAGCCCATTTTTATACACCCCCACTTCCTTCCAGAAAGCCTGAAAATTTTGACAACACAAATATTATTATGTACCAGAAGGTGGCAAAAATATGTGTGCTTTAGTGGGGGGTGATGTGGGGAGGGGGAAGAACTGGGAAACATTGCACTTTTGCTAATTTTTTTGGTTCTGAAAAATGCTTTTTTTTAAAAAAGAGAGAAAGATAAATCTAGAGAAATAGTTTGCACCCCACCCCCACCTCCATCCTACCCTGCAGTTTGTTATCGCTTAGTTATTTAGATTGGATTGAAGCTCAGGGTGATCTTTGCCATGGACTGTATATACCTCAGCCTAGCTGCGGTCCATTGGTCTGTTCTCCAGCTGATCTAGATGGGACCTGAAGGGTTCTGCCACCTTCATCTGGGTTCTGCAAGGGTCTATGATGTTAACCTGTCCACTGGTGCCTGTACACAGTACTCTAATTGTCTCCTCTGTCACAGATCACGTGTGGCTTCCCCCAGACACCACAGCAGATTTTCCGAGCAGCCTCCACTCAGAGTTTACTGTTGGTTAGCCTGTTGCTGATATTCTTGCAGCAACTGACCTAGCACGGTCACATTTGACTTTCCTAAGTAAACAAATGCTTCAAAGTGCACGGCTTAATAGACAACTTCCTCTGGGACAGACAGTCTCAAAATACATCTGTTGGCTGTTTTAGAATACTGTTTTTAATTTTTTAAATTTTTCCTTGAAATAGAATTACACCATTCTCTGGTCCATGTTCTTACTCCAGCTCCTCCTAGTTACCTTCCCTCCCACCCCACCCCCCAAGTTGACAGCCTCTTTTATCTTTGATTGTATTTGTTGCATATACATGCATGTATGTATGTACAAATAAATAAAACCCAAGGAGTCCATTTTTGTTGTTTGTGTGTATATGGTTTCAAAGATGACCTCTCTGCATCAGACAACCAACAAAGGGGCTCATCTCTGGGGAAGGCTAATTCTCCTTTTCCCAGAGGTCAATAAATGGAACGCCTTCCACATTAGTATGACCATTGATTGATATTGCTATTGTTCTGGTCTTGTTCAGCCATTTCTAAGAGAGACTGTTTCACAACCTACTTCCTACTCTTCGGGCTCTTACAATCTTTCTGCCTCTTCTTCCACAATGTTCCCTGAGCCATAGTTACAGGAGCTGTGATGCAGGCATGTCCACAGGGCCCAGCCTCCCCATGATCCGTTGATCTTGGCCTTGTGTCCGTTTTTCTATGTAGGTTTCCAGTCTCTGTGAAGAGTAGCATCTGCGATACAGCCAGTGGTAGCTACAGTTATCTGTTGGCATAGGGATAACGTTGAGCATGTAGTAATGAAGTCTGCTGGTGTAGCTAATTGGTGGCAGTAGATTCTAGTTATTCAGTTGGTGCATTTATGATTCTCCTTCAACCAACTGAAACAGGTCACCCCAGAAACATCTTCCAGAAAAAGAAAGGGCAGGGAAGCCCTGCTGGCCTTCATCAATTAAGATAGAAATCTCTATGTCCGAGGCAAGACTCGGCTACATAGGGAGTTCCAGGCTAGGCAGGGCTTCATAGCTAAACCCTGTTTCAAAACGAAAGGAAACCTTGAGATTGACTCCGCTTCCTTCATAGAAGGGTCCTAGAGGGGGTGGGGGCAAATTTCTCATAACTCAACATAGATACTGCTTCTGCAATTTGAAACAATCAGAAACTCAAGTGCTGTCCCCCAGGGGAAAAATAAAAGTGAGCTAGACATATTCTTGGCTGTCAATCATTGTTACTAAAGTGTAAATCACCTGGATTGTGGAAGCATTTGAAAGCAGAAGAGCTCCATGGTTGGGTTTATATGCTTTCCTTTCCTGCTGTCCCTTTCTGATTACTAATTAAGATTTCCAGTTTCCCAAATATTTGGAGAGACAGGAACCTCCTTTAGACTGTGCTCACTGACAAAGGGCAACAATGTTTGCTTTGAAAGGATTGTTTTTCCTGACACTCTGTTCTCTGATAGGCTCTGGCTCAGAAACGCTACTCTGTAGAAGAGATAAGTCTAAATCCATGTTTTGCTGTACTGTTTCTTCAACCCCTATCTCCACCATGGAGTCCAGGAACCACCTCACCAATCCCAGGCTCTTCTCCCAATGGCGACAGTGCGTTCCTCTGTGCTAAGGTAGCTACAGAAAACCTCAGAGTTCGTTTAGAGTTCTCTCACACTCCAGTCTGTAACTGGCCACATCTGAATGTGTCTGTTAGGTTCTTTCAGCTTCTGGCCCTGGCATCCTGCACCTCCTTTTTGCTGTAATTCATTCAGGATCTGACATTATTACTCCGCCAAACCATCAGAGTAACCTTCCCCAGTAACCGGCCTCTAGTCTTTTAACCACTGGAATCCATTCATTCTTGATAGCACTGCCAAGTTAATTACCCTGAACTACAAGCTCTCATTTCCCACCATGTCACTCCCATGCTTACAAGACTTTAATGGCTCCCCGTTGCCTATCCAATTAGCTACTAACTAGTCAACAAGGTACTCACAGCTCTACCTCCCTTCTCTCGGCACTCCTACACCAAGGGTGGAAAGCAGATCCCATCTCAGGTTGGCTGGGAAGGTGTGGGCTGGGATTGACGAATGCTGTCTCCCATGGGCGGAAGGATAGGAAGTGTGACATGCTTGCGAATTTGAGTTTGCCAACTACCTTACATAATCCCTACAAGGCAGGTTCAGTCTTCAAGCCAGGGTGGGCACTGTTGCCTCCTTCTACCTCCTTAGTGTGTCCAGATTACATGCCCGTTCTCTGAGCACCTTCCCAAGCTTCTCTATTTCCTTTCAAGCTCCAGGTGCATGCCAATATTTGACCTGTCTTGGTGCTTCTTCGGATCTGTTCCTACAGTGTCTCTTGGAGTCCAAGCTGGCCACAGACTCGAGAATGACCTTGAAATTTTGATCCTCCTGCCTCTACCTCCTAGGATGACTGCTGTTCACCACCATGCCCGATTTATGTAGAGTTATGCATTGATCCCAGGAATTCATCCATACCAGCCAAGTTCTCTGCCAACTGAACCACATCCCCAGCTATACCCCCGCTTTGTTGTCATTATACTTTTAAATGCATATTTAAAAATGTGTCCCCCCAGAAAAAGGTCCTTATACTTTTAAATAAATGCTTTAAAATGACAGTTTTATACGTCTTAATCAGACCCATTCTCAACTCTGCTCTCACATTCACTCCCCAGAGCCTCCTTCCCAACCTGTTTGCCTCCAACCTTCATGCCCTCTTCTTCCTTTAACAACTCACTGATGCCAGTTAGTGCCTTCCACACGTGCATGGACATGAAGCCATCCACCAAAACATGGGCAACCTACCAGTAACCACACCCCTGAAGACACACCCTACTCCTCCTCAGTAGCCATCAATTGCCAATAGCACCTCAGTTAGGGGAGGGGTTCATAAGACCCCATTAATGGAACTTCCTTCCAACACCCAGGCTGAGTGTTTGTTGGCTCGATCTTGGACTAGTAACCATAGCTACTATGAAATCATAAGTTCAATAGCCAGGTCAAGTCCAGAAGACAGCATTACATGGCTCTCTTCCCCATCCTCCAGCTCTTACATTCTTCCCACCCCATCTTCCATGGTGTTTCCTCAGCCTTGGGGCACCCTAGTCACAGTACCCAGCTGAACCCCTCAAGACTTTAAATATGGTGGTTCTAGGTGCGCCAGGATTGTCTGAACATTTATCTTCCCTGGTAGATGATAACAGTTCTTGAAAACAATCATCATGCCCTTGTTCACAGTAGGTAGCCATTAGAGTTTGAGGGCTTGGGGAGTGGAACTGAACTAATCACAAACTACCAGGTCCACACAGCGATCCCATTATACAACAAGAATGAGAGGCTGAGTATTTCAACTTTCAATCACTTGGAATAAGCCTTTCCTTCCTGGAGAAAAGATTAGCTGACATGTATGGGCTGTTAAAATTTATATATGCAAAAAAGTTGACAGTTATTTTCCTTGCATTTCCTGGAGAGAGAGAGGAAAGAGTGAACACGATGGTGGTATATGACAGAATTTCCTTGGGAGCCTGAAGCTTTCTTCAGCGCTCTCAAGAACAAAGGAGACAGAAAATTAAACATGAGTGCCTGGACAACAAGTTTCCTTCCTTTCAAAACAGCGTCAAGCCAGTGAAGCACAGCCATGTGCCGAAATAGAATCTAATAGCTATGTGGTCTTGCTCTCGAGCATGGGATAGACTGCCACCTACTCCTGTAGACAGTGTGGTCCATACCCAGGGTCAAAAGAGTCCTTGGGCTAAACCCAAACAGCAAGGTGTGGACTGGATATCCTTGTCACTAATATGATCTGCCTGGCTCCCATAGCCTCCTGTCTTAAGACTTGGTCTCCAGCTAGAGATGCTATTTTGAGAAGATTTTGAACCTTTAAGAGGCAAGGTCTAGCTGAAGGAAGTATATCACTAAAGGCCTTTGAAGGCTATAAAGGTACCGACTTCCTGTTGAGTTTCTCTGCTTCCAGATCAGTTTTCATGTGAACAGGAACAACTTGCATTGCACTGTCCTGCTGCCACAAAAGGAGTCTCACTCTGCCCTCCCTAGCTCGATGGCCTGAAACCCTGGGGTCAAAATATATCTCCCTGTTAGAAGGATGTTTATTTCAGGTGTATTAGTTCAAGCGACTGAAACACAATCTTCTAGGTGGTCAGAGCAAACCCAGGCACAACAGACTCTTAAGAGGTCAAAAGGGAAATGGAAGCCTGCAGGGTCCACTGATCCCACTGGACCAGGAAGGAGACTAAAATACCAAGAAGTGACTTTGTCATGACAGCCCAATTGGCCAGGGACATTTATTAGTAAATAAATAAAGGGATTGATTGATGAAATGACAATGGCTTAAGATATGTTAGGTTAAATAGAAATATATCATTGAATCATAGTTAATTTCACCTCTTTCACCTTTATTTAAAATCTGACCAATAGGAGCTGGAGAGATGGTGCTTTTTGTTCTCACAGATGGCCCAGGTTCACTTCCTAGCACCCATATATGGCTCAAACTATCTGCCACTCCAGTTCCAGGACATCCCATGTCCTCTTCTCACTTCTGAGGGCACCCTCCATGCACCTGCTGTATACATACATTCAGGCAAAACACTCATCACACACATAAAAAAAATTAAAAACTGAAATCTGACCACTAGAGTATTTAAATGACTGTGTGGTTGACATCCTAGGCAGGGCAGTGTGGACTGCCTGACACATAGTAGGTATGTGAATGATCTATAAGAATCAATCTGAGGGCTCAGCTATAAATAACACCCCTGGCTCAGAGTTAGCAGCCATATTCTCAGTTCTTAAAGTCCTTATTGTGCTCCTGCTGTTTACAAGGCATCCAGCTGGGTGCTAAGAGCAGGAAAGGCCAAGCTCCTGTGATACCTTAAAGCAACAGAGTTCCCTGCCACCCCTAGTATCACTCAAGGTTGAGACTGAAGTCAATCAATTGGTAATTGTCTTCAGGGCATGTGGCAAGGAGGGATGGGTCCTGGACAGCCACAGTTCCCTTTGATAATTTCTGGAGCCAGAGCTGTGGAGTTCCAGAAGAGAAAAGTCTTTGTCAGTGGGTTGCCTCTCCTCCCCTGGTGGAGAGCAGCTAACTATGTGTGTGTGTGTCCATTTCTGAACTGCCTACTCTGTTCCCTTGACCCATTTATCTGTTCTTTGGCAAATACCACACATTCTTCAGGACTGTAGTTTGGAACCAGGTTTTTAATTTCATGCCATTGTAATTAAGGGAATGTGAATGGCCCCATGTGGCCAATGGTCATTGTATTTGACAGTGCAGACTGCTCATTTCAAGTTTTATTCTTTCGCCTTCTAAGCCTTCTTCCCATAGATATTTATCCATTGGTAGTTAGCTTCTATAAAGTTATTTTATTTAAAAGAAATGCACAAAAAACACAGTAGACGATTCTTATATGAGCCAAACAGATCATCTGCCCTTTATAAGGACATAAGACAAGTTCAGACACATCTGAGCTTTAAGACATGAGTTAAGCAGGGCTGAGGTGTGGCTCTGTTGGCAGAATGTTTGACTAGCATGCACAAGGCTCTGGGCTCTATCCACAGCATTGTATAAACCAGGACATGTACGGTGCTGTAAGCCCATAGTCTTTACACTCAGGAGATCAGAAATTCAAGGTCAACCTCAGCTATATAGTGAGTTTTAGGCAAGCCTGGGCTAGCTTGGACCCTATCTCCAAAGCAAAGAAACAAATCAGCATTAAATATCACAGAGTAGTTCAGGGAAAGGGTCTGAGAAGGGGCCAGTGTAAAATATTAAAGAAGTGTCACATTTATGCTGTGGAATATTTGTTTAATGATGCAAAGATATGTTGCATCCTTTTATGTTGCATTTGTGTTACTTTGCCTGTCTAAACACCTCATTGGTCTAATAAAAGGGTGAACAGTCAATAGACAGGCAGGAGAAAGGATAAGCAGGGATGGCATGCAGACCGAATAAATAGGAGGAGAAATCAGGAGAGAGAGGAGGAAGAGGAGGAGGAGGAGGAGAAGGAGGCAGAGGAGGAGGTGAGGAGAAAATAGAGGAGAGGAGGACTCCAGCGGCCAACCACCCAGCCACACAACCACCCAGCCACAGAGCAAGAAAGAAAGATTTCCTGAGAGTGCAGGATGTGGAGATGCAGTTCTGAAATTAGTGTCCGATGCAGGACACTTCACAGGTCTGTTCTTGACAAATGTTTGGAGAAACACTGTGATAGATACAAGGGCATCTGAACCATTAAAAAAGTGATGTAGACACAGGAATCCTCTCAGTGTGAGATCCACACCTCTGCACCTGATGATCATTTAACTTACACTCTGCAAGTCCCCAAATTCCCTGCAGCCCACATGGAACCTATTACTAGGATACCGTACCATTTGGGTGGTAATTACATAAAAAGGGCTTTTGAAAACCCCATTATTCTGGAAAGATTTGGGTAGAGATATAATTTGAAAATTGAAAAAGGGGGGATTGTTGTCAAACTTGCCTGGGGCACTAATGAATCCCAATATCACTTTTGCTTTGGAGAACTGATCTATCTAGGTGAAAACCTGTATGAAACCAAGAAACCAGCAAGACACATCAGAAAGCTTACAAGGACAGCTCTCATTCCAAGGTCTACCTTGGGAGAGCCATTACAGGTCACACTTACCTTTAGAAGCATTTCAGCTTGACACTCTGTTTTCCAAAACAGAACCCTCAACTCCTTCTCCAACACCATCTGCTTGCATGCTACCGTGCTTCCCACCATGAAGATAATGGACTAAACCTCTGAACCTATAAGCCAGCCCTAATTAAATATTCTTCATTATGAGTTGTTGTGGGCATGGTGTCACTTCACAGCAATAGAAACCCGAACTATGAGGCTGATACTCCAGTCATCCCCATAACTTATCTCTTACCTTATTCCCCCTACAGCTTGGCTGCAGTTATAATCCCCCGGGAAGTTATAGAAAGTGCTGGTGCCTGGGTCCCATCCCCAGAATTTCAGTTTTAATTTTCTTGGGGGTACAACCTAGGCAGGGGCATAGGAACAGCTCCCAAGGTGATCGGTTGAGCAGCTGCCTGCTAAGTCAGAGAATCATTATTACCCACCCAAAAGTTATCAAGGAGCTCAGGCTAGCCATGGCATGATCAGGTAGCCAAGGAGGATCTTCAACTCCTGATTCTTTTGCCTCTACTCCAGAAATTCTGGGATGATGATGATGATGATGTTGATTATATTTATATTTATCTATTTAAATCCTGGGATGCTGAGTGTGTAGTACCATGCCTGACTTCTGCATTGCTGGCAATGGAACACTGGGCTTTGTATAGGCTAAACAACACCCTGGCAACTAAGCTGTGCCTCAGCCTCTCAAATGCGATTGATTAAACAAACATAACTTGGAGCACTGCTTTGGGGAGGACCCTTTCCCCATTCATTTTCAGAGCGCCTTCTCTTTAAAGACACGGGATAATGAAAGCACATTACTAAGTCATATGTAATTTCATTTCTCTCTGGGGAGCAGCTTCAGGTCAGATTCATGAAAAATATCATTAGGCATTTTCTTAGTGTTGAATTTTAATGAATGCTGGTGACCATGTTTGCTTCTTATCTGTTGCCGGAGTGAAGATGCCAATGTGGTCCTCATGGTTCCGTGACTCCATCTCTGGAGAAGCAGTGTTTAGTGGAGACTCTCACTACAACATCAGGATGTAGGCTCGCTGTTTGGCAGTCAGCAGCCAATCAGATGACTGAGTGATTCCCCGACATCCTCAGAAATTCCCTTTAATCACCTAAAGAATACTCGGTGCTACAGAAGACAAGATGTTGGATGGCAGCTCACTTGCCCGCTGTGCACAATGCTCTGAACTTGATTCCCAGAACTGTATAAACCAGGAGTGGTGGCACATACCTGAAATCGCAGCATACAGGATGGGAAGACGAGGGTCAGGCATTCAAGGCCGTCTTTGGCCACAAAGTGTGTTCAAGACCCACCT
The DNA here is from genome assembly GCF_903992535.2 of Arvicola amphibius. Lineage (NCBI taxonomy): Eukaryota > Metazoa > Chordata > Mammalia > Rodentia > Cricetidae > Arvicola > Arvicola amphibius. Next base: position 137,222,210 of record NC_052049.1, on the reverse strand, counting down.
GGAATGTATGAGACTCTGTATTAAAAACAAACGAAAGAAGCAAAGAAGTGTTGAAGGGTGTTCTGTTGCAAGAGATGGCCAAACATCATGTGTGGATTTAGTGCTCTGCTTTTCACACTTCGTAGATGTATGTACCTTAGAAATATTATCCTCTCCCTACCCCCATCCTCCCTTCCTCTATCCCTTCCTCTCTCCCTCTCTCTCTCCCTTCCCTCTCTCCGTCCCCTCCTTCCTTTCTGCCTTCTGTCCTTCCTTCTTCCCTCCTGCTCTCCCTTTCCCCCAGTGCCTCTTGCAATTCTAAGTTCTGTGCCTACGTGAAACTTATAGGAACATTATAGGGGATCATTTAACTATTTTTGAGGACCATGTAAAGATTTCCTCCCGGGCAGTTGTTTTCTGCTATCTGTTTGGTAAATCGATCTCAGGGCAGAGCCAAAACAGGACCTTGCCCATCCTGCACAAGCCAGGCTTTCTCCCAGGGGACCTGATGCTACTTCCAGACCTCGGAAAAGCTGCAGCTTCAGCGCTCACTTACACCACCGCTGCTTTTGTTTTGTTTCAGAGCCTTCCGTTTGAATCCTTGTAAAAAAACCTCTGTGTAATACACCCAAACCAAAACTATTGCACTGCACCTCATTTCCTGAGTGTTTATCTCCGTGATGAAAAAAAAGAGTCTTTTCTTTTACATTTATTGATGTATTTATTTATTTGTGTGTGAGCATGCTCACACCATGGCATGCCTATGCCCCTCGGAGGGCAACTGTGGGAGTCTGTTCTCTCCTCCTACAGAGCTGGTCCTGAGGATCAAACCAAGGCCATTAGGCTTCACAACCGGCACCTTTACCTACCGAGCCATCTCACTGGCCGGGACGAATGACACCTTAAGAACCCGATTCTGCTTTAGAAAATCACCAGCTTCATTGAGAGATTCTCTAGACACAACGAGAGAGTGGCGGCGTCCGCAGTTTCCCCGAGTGCTGTCTGGTTCATAGAAAAGCTCATTCATTGGAAAAAAAAAAGAAGATAAATCTTCAGTTTGCATATTACTTCCTTCTCAATTGACGGCTGGCTGTCAGGATGCGGGAGACTCTGAATAACCAATCAAACCATTAATTTTTGGGTGAAATTCCAGGATGGGTGGCTAATTAGCAATGTCTAATCAGCAATGCCTATGCTGATTTGGGGGAAGGGAGCCGCCTGTAGAGCTGCAAAAATGTCTCTGTCTAGGAAGAGGGGCAAAGCATCTGTCCCATCCATGAGTCACGCAGAACATACTGGGTGCACCAGGAAGGCAGCACCATTCAGCTTAACGCCTGTTTCACATCCAAAAGTTAGATCTACAAATATTTTCATCCTGGGGACATGTTGTCACAATAAAGAGAAGAAAGCCTTGGGTCTGCGCAGCTGTCACCCTTCACTTTGTTCTGTAAGGATGACATGACCATAAAGGATACACGGATGGGGCTGTTACAACCAGCTTATTGTGGTGGGGGTGGGATGGGGTAGGAGTAGGAGGAATAGGGGTAGGGGTGGAGGACACAGGTGGAGATGGTAGGGTGAACAACGAAATGCTGTATGACTCTGAAGAGGTTTCTGAACATTTGGTTTCGACTCCACACTCCAGCTTCCCCGCTTGCCCGCCTCTGGGGGAAGGACTCTTCCAAGCCCCGCCCCCTTGCAATTCAACTTAGCTTACTAATGAAAGTGCAGTAGGACTGGAGAGATGGCTCAGTCAGTAAAGTGCTTGCCATGCAAGCACCGGGACATGAGTTCAAGCCCTAGAACCCACATCAATATATGATTTTTTTTATTCTCTCTCTCTGTGCAATACTAAAAACTACTCATGTTTTAAGGAAGTTTATAATGTCTATGTTAGGCTACATCCATAATTCTACTTGGCCACATGTGACATATGTTTGGACATACCTGCTATATAATGAATTAAAGTAGCATCTTGGATATAGATAGTGGCTGCTAACTGTTCACACAATAATTTAATTAATAAAATAATTGAAAGCAAGGCCTTACCAGAAGGAAAAGCAACACTGAAATACATAGATGAAGTGAGACAGAAAAAAGGGGGATGCATTATAGGTTAACCCCCGGAACACAGCCTAGTCCTTAGTATTTAGAACCCAAGCAGCACAGGAACAGGTAGCACAGGAAGGCTCCTGGGGCAGGGAGCCTTGAGAAGTGATGCTCACCCACAGGAAAGGCTTGTACCCCAGGGTCATGCTTAATCTAACACCCCAATGCCCTTGGCTTCTCCTTCACTGACACAGCAGCCCCTCAGGAGATGGGAGGAGAAGAGCAAAGCAAGCAGATGCCTCATTGTTCCCATTTCCTACCCTCAGCTGTCCATGCACTGGTGCGAGAATTCTAGGCATGCATTCGCTCCTCAGTGGGAAGGGAGGTTCTCTGCAGATGCGTGCTGTCTGTGGAAGCCACCGGGGTACTATTTGGCAAATTGCTGCTGCGAAACAGTGGATGGTACTCTGGTGGCCTCCTAGACTGATTGGATCCCTTAAAGGGTTTAATTTATCTCTGGGGAAAATTTACACCCTGGGAAAATCTGGTTAAATGTATAAATGAATCTTCTAACCAGCCAAGATGGAAGATATAATGAAATCATAAAGGCAGAAGGCGCGTCCCAAGAGCGACAGGTGTAGCTCCCTCCAGACACAAGCTCACTGCAGTCGCCTGCAGGACACCTCTGCTGCTTCCAACAGGTCTTCAGGAAGAAGGTTCCAGAACAGCATGCTACCCTTTAACCTTGAAGCTTCTTTTGCTCATCTGGCAGAAATTCCCTCAGTGGGAACTGGGGTTCATTTCAACCCTCTCAGCTCCGGGTGGTGTGGGGGACATGAATAGCAGCTTCCTCTGATTCTGAGTCTTCTCAGGCTCCATGGTTGGTAGTCCTGAAGCTTCCAGCAGGATCAGTAGCTTTGGGGGTTGAGTCACTTTAAGAACCTTCCTTCTCCTCTGTGACACATAAAACCTGTCAAACCACCTGATTTTACACTTCCTGTAGAATCTCCGTCAGGATAGACTAACGTACAAACCACTGCGGTAGCAACCATTAAATGTTCAGAGAGCCTCACAACCAAGACGGTGTCAGCTGCAGTGTCCGCTGTGGGTCAGCGGGTGCTCAGCCCTTCAGTCACTCTCAGCCACTACAGGCCACCAGACCAGGGGGAAATCATGTGTGGCCTCTTCGAGCTTCTATTTCTGGAGGTGACCCTTGTTACTTCTGTCTGAACTGCCTGACCTGAAGTTGAGTCACAAAAGCACATCTGAATCAACAGAGCAGAGAAAGACAGTTTTCACACATCCCCTCAAAGGAAGCCTAGACAACGGTCGGCAAAGCAACACTACCAATAAACCACAATTAATAATTAATCAATTAACGAAAGAAACCCTTGTGTGGGGATTTCTTTAAGAGCGGTTCTCCATCATAGTCTGGAGAGCACATGAACAATCATGTATACACGTCTTTATCTGTGCGAGTGTGTGCTTGTGTGTGTGTACGTGTGCGTGCATGTACACAAACTGAGGCTTCCGTTCAGGTGACCTGGTTCTCACAGTGGGCCATGTCAGTTATGATTGCGGCATAACGGAAGCACAAAAAGTAGCAATTGCAGTGAAGACTAATGAACTTAAAAGCCCATGAAGGAGAGAGTCAAGTTACTAAACACGTTTATTATAAAATATTATGATGGCCAAGGACACAGACTTTGGGAAAAGAATAAAAACTGTGAATTGGCCTCCTCCTCATGGCTCACCTGTAGTGATAGTGTCCTCCACAAAGCGTATGAGAGTCAAAGGCGACAATCCATGGGAAGCCTTGTATTGGTTACCTTCTCGTCTGTCAAAATTCCTGATGGAAGTCAGGCAAGGGAAGAAGGACTTAGGTTGACTCCCGGTTCATGGGGTGCGGTTCATCAAGACCAGGAAGGCACGGCTGTAGGCTACCCTTCCCCTCACAGTGGAAGCCTCTGACAGAACTTTCTCACTGCTCAGTGTTCTAAACAGGAAGCAGACAGTTTGTACTGGAAGAGGGTCCTAGTTTTAACACTGAAGGCCTGTCCCCAGTGACCTTCCTTCCCCAGTTAGTTCTTATCTAAAGATTCTACAGACCATGAAGGCAACACCACCTACTGCTGAACCAAGGGTTCAAGGACAAAAAAACTATAGGGACGTTTTATATTGAAACTCCAGCAAACATTCGGGACACACATTCAGCATCCCGTTCAAGGGACATATTCTTATCATAGGGGCGCCAGGAGCCCTGGCTTGGAAGCACCAAGGACATTTTCCTGGAGAAATGACTCTTGGTTGTGTTTCAGTGGGAAAATGGGAGTTCGGTAATGAAAGAAAAAGTTAGAGATCTTCTCTTTGGAAAAAGTGAAAACCAGCCAATCAACCAACAAACAGCAACAACAAAACTCAACCAGAGGTCGTGGGTCTAAATCAGAAGCAGAGCATCCAGGGTCATATCCAAACCTTGCTACTTGGAAGTGGTGTGACCTGGGTAACTAATTGTACCTCTTTAAGACTCCATTTCCCAAAGCATTGATCAATGACTTATCAGAACAACACCACTCTAAGCCATGTTGGATTGACTCTGGTGGCAATGAAGGACAGCTTCCTCCTGCAGAGAAGGCTTTCTGTGTACCCTACAATATCACCGAAGCCTCAGTTTTTACAAGCCTGGGACATTAACTTCTAATCTCCACATTGTGAGTTGAAGAGAAAGCAGATTCATCGACTAGGATTGGGGACACGGAAGGAGTGGTACATTTGCCTTGAGTCTTAAGAGCTAGCTGAGCTCCTTGGTTACAAAGGAAGGTAATTGATTTATCATTCTCCCTAAAGGTAAGAGGCTGTAGTTTGTGCCAGATGAAAATTAAATAATTAGCAAGGAATGTTCGCTTCTAGCAGCCACGGCCAACTGCCTCTTTCTCCATAAAGATGGGCCCCAGGGGAACGGCGAAGGATGGAACTGCAATTAAATAAGGGTATAAACTTTGCAGACAGCGGTCAGGTCAGGCAAGACTCGGGCTTGGCTGGCATCTATTCAAGAGCACCCACCTCTCATGTTGCGCTCCGAGGAAAAAGGGTTGCGCATCTATCCTTAAGGCACAAGAAGTCAAAGAAAAGAGGTCCTTCCAAAGTTGTCTACGAGGGAAAACTGTTCCAGAAAACATCCCAAGGAGTACGATATTTTCCTTAGGGATACAAAATCATCAAGAGGCCAGAACCCACAAGACATGGTGAAGACTATGTACCCCTCAGATCAGCTGACTGTTGAGAGGTCTCAGTAGTAAGGTGCCTGCCACCAAGTGCCATGACCTGAGTTCAATGCTGGGCCTCATGTGGATGTGGGAGGAGAGAATTGATTGCTTAAGTTGTCCTCTGAATACACAAACTCTCTACTGCACAAAACAAATATATGTAAAACATTGAAAAAAAAGAAACAAATTAACTAACGTTTCAGAGTTACCTCTATCAGGCCTGAACATGGAACTAAATCCCTGGTACAAACATTTATTGAACATTTACCTTGTTCTAGGCCCGGTGTCAGAGTTCTTTGGATATAACACTGAATAAAACATAAGCCTCCCCTGTGTTGTAGTCCTCTGTATAACTGAGATTAGACTCAGCTTTAAATAACAGGAGTTCAAATTTAAAAAAGACAACCACATCTTATGCTGGTTAAAAGCGAATTCTGTTTCTTGGCTTATTCATTTCATGAAGTCATGGACTGGGCTACATGTTCCCCACTCATCAGGTCTCTTTAACATGGTGCGCAACATTCCAATGCAGCTGCTTTGGCTCCCACCATCCCGTCCATGTCCTATTGAGCCTCAGGAAGTGAATGCAACCCACCCTTTCCCATTAAGATCACTCCACAGGTGGAGATGCTTCCCAACTCACAGGCTAAATTGTGAGCGGTCATGAACTGAGCCAAGAATTTAGACTTCTGTTTCTAAGAAGGAAGGTGGGAACTGATACAAACGGATAAATGATTGCTTTGCTGTCTTTCCCTTTCTGCGCTGTTTATAACCAGATCACCCAAGTAGACATTCTCCTACAGTAGGAAGACTGAATCCTGGGCATGTGCAAGTTACATGGAAAGTATGTCTTGATTGCTTCTGTTCAGGTTCCTAACAGCTAAACATCCCATGTAAAAAACATGTCACGAGACAGTCAAAACGCTAGTGGAAGGGCTAGAGAGATGACTCAGTGGTTAAGACCACTAGTTACTCTTGCAAGAGGACCCAGAGTTCAGTTCCCAGCACCCACATGACAGCTAACAACAGTCAGTAACTCCGGTTCCAGGGGAACCAAAGTGTTCTTCTGACATCTATGGATGCTTGTATGCACACAGTGCACATATACTCATACAGGTTCTCTCTCTCTCTCTCTTTCTCTCTCTCTCTCTCTCTCTCTCTCTAATCTCTCTCTAATTTCAAGGATATCCCTCTTGGAGATAACAGTAGTTTAACCTCTTGGAAGAAGAGAAACAAATATTTACCTCATGCTATGTATAAAAATGAATCATATAGAGATTAAAATAAAATATAAGAAAACATGAGTGTTTCCTGTAACTAAATTTAAGATTTTACATACTTAATCTAGTGGTACAGAGGATCACAAGTAGACAGCACACACATACACACAAATATATATGATGACACCACACAGGGAGGGCAATTAGGAACTACATTAAATACACACACATATACATATATACACACATACATATACACATGTATGTCTATATGTGATTACATGTGTAGAATTATCCTTAATGGAAGAAAAAGGAAAATGTTTCCCACTCCATAATGGGTAATTAACATAATATTTACATTTGATTTATAGGAATTCAAACAGTTCAGAAAGAGAAAAATCACAATAAAAGTTAAAGCCTTCCTTTTTGTTTAAACAGAAAAGGGGAAATGGTGTGGGAGATCCTTCTGTCTATGTGTTGCTTTTATTGGTTAATGAATAAAGAACTGCTTTGAGCCTATAGCAGAGCAGGGTGGGGAGGAACAGAGCTAGGAGGGGAGGACCGGACTGAATGCTGGGAGAAAGAAGAGCAGAGTCAAGAAGAAGCCAGGCAACCCTTCAGGAGCCATGTGATGATACACAGATTAATGGAGAGGGGTTAAATTAATATGTAAGAGTTAGTCAATAAGAAGCTAGAGCTAATGGGCCAAGCAGTTATTTAAATAATATAGTTTCTGTGTGATTATTTCGGGTCTGAGCTGCTAGGTGGCCGGGAAGCAAGTGGTCCCCCTACATCAGGGTATCAGCTGCTGTGCCACCCAGTCAAATGGCATCATCTCCTTCACAGGGTGCCCTCTCATTCCCTTACAATGTTAGTAGTCAACATTATTCTTATATCTTGGTTAGGCTGTACTAAACTTGTTTATTCCATCCTGGATGACTTAATCATTTTATTAAGACTTATTTGTATTTGAATATTTTGCCTGTATGTATATTTGTAAACCACATGTGTGCCCGGCACTCATGGAGGCAAGAAGAAGGTGCTGAATCCCCTGACACTGCAGTTATAGATGGTTGTGAGCTGCCAGGTGCTTGCTGGTAATTAAATCCAGGTCCTCTGCAATCAAACAAGTACCCCAAACTACTGAGTCATCTCTCCAGCCCCTTGGCTAACTCAATCGGTTTAGTTAGTACTAATTTAAAATAATTTGTTCTTACAGGGTCTCTTATACTACAGGCTGACCTTGAACTTACAATGTAGCTGAAGATGACCTTGAATTCCTGATCCTCCTGCTGGGATTACAAGTGTGTACCACCAAACCTGTTTATGCAATGTTGAAGATGGAACCCTGGGCCTTGAACACAATGGAAGAGCATACCCCCAGTCTTGGTACAAACATTTCAATATCTCCTATAGGTTATTTCTGTTTAAAAGGCTTCGTGTACTATTATATTCACAGGAAAATGAAAGGATTCAGAATTCCAATGTCTGTGACAAATACTAACATTGATGGAATGACACCAATCAAAATAATCAAATAATAAAAGCCAAACATGAACAGGGCAATACCCAGAGAGAGAATGGGATTCATGAATCTCTATGTGCTGGGGCATGCGTGTGGGCAAGTGTGAGGTCTTCATGCAGGGACAAAAGAAAGAGGGAAAGAGGGGGTAGGATGATACAAATGATTCTGGAAATGAGAGCTTTGATTGAATCAGGCTGCCTTTCCTCTGTTCTAAGTGTTTTGCCTGAAACAAAACAGTCACAGAGCAGAGTGGAAAATCATCACTTAAAACAAGAACACAATTTCTTTAGATACAGCAGGACCTCTAGTGAGCTTAAATTTCTCATAACAAGCCCAGAATCTTATTTTCAGGCAGAAATTGATGAGCATTATTGTTGAAGGCAAAGGAGACTCCAGGGTCCTGAAGTGGCTTCCAAAGCCTTACTCTTTACAGTCAAAACAGAGGAAGCGTCAATCTTGAGATGCTCCCCAGAAGGTCCTCAGTGACACACATTGCAGAGTAGGAAGACAGCTCTTGGTGAGACGAGACAGGTGGCAGGACAGAGAAATGCTACTGTACCATGGGAAGAAGCACTATGCTCTTTAAAACAGGGTATGTCCCTGAGCTGGGAGCAAGGCTGGCAGACAGCATGCCTAGCCACCCCATCGCCTCCATCCAGCACAGCGTAGGGTTTATAGGGACCTGGGAGCCAATGTGGAAGTTTTATGTTGCTGCTGAGGATTCAAACTTAGGTCTTCAAACTTGCAAAGCAAGTGAGTGCTCTTACAGTCTAAGCCCAACTCCACAATTTTGTTCTCTCTTGGATTGTTCTGTTGCCTTTGTAATTTCAGTAGAACTCCCCAAGGTGCTTCGAAGATGAATGCATATGCTCAAACTTATAACAGAAAACATCAGAGTTTTTTTTTTGTAAGATAGCTAGTTGAAAGTTTCTAAAGACATGGTTTGTGGGTTTGGGATGGACTATTTTATTCATGAACTTCTAGGTTTGAGGCCAGCACTACTTAAGCTAGGTGCAGTGGTACACACTTATAATCCCAGCACATGGGGGGGGGGGGATGCTAGACACGGGAAGATCAGAGGTTCAAGTAATCCTTGGCTATCCTTGGATATACAATGATTTCAAGGACAAACTGGACTGCATGAGGAAAGAGAAAGAGAGAGAGAGAGAGAGAGAGAGAGAGAGAGAGAGAGAGAGAGAGAGAGAGAGAGAACAGGAGAAAATATTTCTAATACTGATAATAAAACCAGGATATCTGGAGATATTGAAATTTCCTAGAAGCCAATAATCAAATCATTGAATATCTAAGGGACAATTATCATATTTCACACAGGGAAATATGCAAATGCTAATGAGATAATGAATATGAGTTATGGGTCATCATCAGTTTTTAAAGCAAACTAAAGTTATCATAACATGGCACTAAAAGCACAATGCATTTCCTTTTTTACTGATTTTTAAAATTATGTACATATGTGTGGGCACACACACATGAGCGCAAGTACCTGTGAGAACAGAAAAGGGCCTCAGATTCACTAGGAGCTGGAGTTACAGGCTGTTGAGAGCTACCCTATGCAGGTGCTGGGAACTGAAGGTGTTTAGCAAGAGTCATCTGCATTCTTAATCACTGAGCCATCTTTTCAGCACCTACTGTATTTCTTTCTTAAAATGACAACATCAAATGCTGGACAGAATGTGAAACTATTAATACTTTGATGTTTTGCTGATGTCCTGTAAAATGCCTTTGATCAATTTGGGGGGAAAAAAAGATCCGGAGTTTCTTTGAAAAGTACACAAACTCCGCCCTGATGACCCGGAACATCTACCTGTAGATATTTACTAGAGGAAAGTGAAAGCACATATCTACAGAAAGGTTCTGCAAGAATGGCAATAGAAATCTACAACTGGTCAAAATGCAGAGGATAAGTGACTTTGATGACTGCCCCAGCCCCAAGAGTGACGTCTACAATGCAACCTCACACACCTAAGGCTCAGGGAACACTGCAGAAGAAAGAACAGAAAGACCGGAAGATCTAGAAGACCAGGAGGTGGGCTTTGAGATAGCATCTTTTAATATGACAGAAAGCTGTACCCATGAAAGCTCAACAATATGACTGCCTAAACAAGACCTGTAAGATGGTTACAGCAATAGATATGCCAACGAGGATGGGGCAGTCTTACAAGGGCTCCACCCCTCAAGGAAGATCTACAGGCAGCCAATAGCTGTTGCACAAAGGAGAACCAGTTTCTCCAGGGATGTGCCCCCTGGTAGGTTATCCAATTCCAATTGGTCAGACCCAACCAGTACACATAAAAGGAGTGTTACATGGACTCAGTAGGCATATCTATGAGACAATTAATAATAAGGAAAGAAGATGAGAAGGACTGGGTTGTCATGGAAGGTGTTGGAGCAGGAGGGGTGGGAAGGATATAAATACAAAATGCATTTGAGAAATTCTCAAAAAAATATATTTACAAATCTGGCATACCTCCCATTCATTTAATTTCATACATCTGAGAGAATGAAAACCATAGGGACACGTAGAAGGACCTTCTGAACTCAGAGAGAAGGGAGAAAAAATCAGGACTCTATTTTCTGTAGTCCCCTGAGTGGAAACACTCAACCTTCTGGATTTCTAATGCAATTGTTCACAGATTCAATCTGAAGGAGGAAAATGGTTTTCCAGGGGAGGATCTCTTTGTAACGTCTCGGTCCATCTCCAATCCAGGACTGTTTGTCAGCACTACCAAACACTTGCTTCTGCTCCTGACAGCCTGACACTGGAAATTTGGGCTTTCTAATGTAATGACTATGAAGAGCAAAGAGAAATCGACGAGAGATAGAACACGGCCCTTGGCTCAAGTTATCTGTCAGATAGTAATACAGTCTTAGCCCGGGTTCCCTGGAAAGTAGAGCCGAGGGCAAAGGATTATCTGTTAACACCTTAGTGGGAAGTGTAATCCTGTGGAATTAAGAGTGAGGGAAATGGGGAATTGATTAAGGGAAAGGAGTAAGATCAAATACAGGGGAGGGCATTTGCTGAGATGCCCAAATCACATACCAAGCACAGCGCAGCCACTCATTCTTACAGAATTACCACAGTGGAGACAGTGTGCCCTGTCTTCAGAATAACCCTGGGAGTGGGCAGGCAGGGGAAAGGCATGAAACTGGGAGTGAGGCTGAGAATCAATCTCACCTCCCAGTTCTCTGCCTCCCCTCTCCTGTGTCCGCAGGTCCCCTGGAGGGTGGGTCTCCTTTCAATATCGCATCACCTAGACCTTCCAAGGCAGAGTTGGGAAAGACTTGATGTTTTAGTTTTTAGTTATAATTTTAAAGGTAAAGCTGATTATCTTTCAGCTATGAAGAACTATGAAGTCTTTATGTATTACTTTGCATTCAAAAGTCAAAGCAGTGGAGCTGAAGTTCCCAGGGCTCCCTAAGGAAGGTTTCCTAAGTCACACGGTTTATTTTGCCGAAGGTACTGCAAGGAATGTTTTTACTTATGTGATTTTTATACTTGTTCCAAAAGGAACAAAGACAGTGACAGTAACTGCAGCATTGAGAGAGAGCAGACCTAACTGACACCCCATCATGGAAGAGCTGATGCTCAGTAAGGCCACTCCAGCATGCCACGAGGTGGATTTACATTTACTTATCAGGAGCTCAATTCATCGTGGTTTTCCCCCCACTTGATAACTGACATCTTTCTTTACTTTCTCAAAAAAAAAAAAAAAAATCTCAGCTAACATCTCTTCTATCCTGGTTTTCTGACTTTCCATCTTGAAACCTGTTTTTTGAAACATACAACACACAAACACATTGGCACACAAACACACAAATGTGCAATCTATTGGTCGGCGATTCCTAAGCTTCCTTTTACGTCTGCCTTCTTTTTTACCTTTCTACGCTGAAGCTTGGGTACGTTCCTCAGTCTTCTCCCCAGCCCTTGACTTTGTCTTCATCTGCTTTCTTCCGTCTGGTGGCTTCCTTTCTCAGAGTTCCTTCCCAGGGCTCTGCCACTTCTTCACTGGTTTTGGTCCTTGTTCCACTTTTGTCTCTTTAGCTATCTTAAACACATCTCAACCTTTTCAGGCCCCGTTATGGTTTCTCATAAACTCTTTTGCACAGGTTTTCTCATGGGCTTTGACATGTTCCATGCTAAGAGTGAGGGTTTTCTTACACTCTTTCGTTTTCACGTAAGCTGTGAATGTTTAATGGCATCTTTGTCGGGATCCCACACTGGGGTACTTAATGCAGATCCAAGTCTCACAACAGTAACCCTGAGTTTTTATCCCATAAGAGTTTGTGTGCATCTGTCTCTGTCTCTGTCTCTCTGTGTGTATATGTCTGTGTATGTATGCATGGGTGTATGCCACAAACAATGAGCTTCTTCCTGAATAGCTCTCAATTTTATGTTTTTTTTGGGGGGGACAGGTATCCCTGAGCCTGGAGTTCATAGATTCAGATAGATTGGCCAGACAATATACTTCAAAGATCCATTTGTCTCTACCCTCTTCCCCTCAGTGCTGGGTTTACAGATGTACCACCACATCTTTCTTTTACATAGATGCTGCTGATGTGAATTCAGGTCCTAATGTTTGCATACCAGTCACTTTTCTGAACGAGCCATGTCCCTAACTGATGAAATTATTCTTCAATCACCTACCTATTCACTCAACTCAGCACAACCCACGGATTAGGCTGTAATCTAAGGCTCCTTATTAGGAGACAGCCTTACCATAGAGCCTCTTCCACAATGTGAGTGTTGCCATGAGACGTTGTGTTCAGTCATCTTCCTTGGGGGTGAACTTTAGCTGCCTTTCTTACCACAAATGCGCATGTTATATTCTCTTTCTTAGGGTGAGCTCTGAGTACCTCTGTCTGCAAAGTGTAGGAATTTCTGTTTAGATTTGCCTGTGGGTATTTCTGATCCATAGAAATGCTTTATTGACTGTTCAAGGACAAATATTTTTATATTATTTTAATAGAGATATATAATTAATCCCTGTTTTTCATTTTGAGTGTCTATACAGTTCTGTGATGTCAAATCACAATATATTGAGGAAGTTAAAGATTCTAATATAAATAAGTATTATTGTGGTTTATACTATGTCAGAATATTGAAAATAGATTTTTCTTCCACTTTTTCAAAGATACATATACATTTTAAAATGGAAGGTTAATTTTTAGATTAAGTTCCAAGGCAGTTATTAAAGCATATGTTTAAAAAATTCATAACAGTATTACTTGAAGACAAACAGAAAAAGTACCTAAATGACACAGAATTGGAAGCCAGTAACTAAATTACACATACAAATAACTTCCAATTATTACATATGATTATGTAGATATATATGTTGATGAGAAAATAATTAACTAATTAAATGGACAATTTATATAATAGTTCATTCAATGTATGCCTATGAGTATATGTGTATATAAACACATATGTATTATATATATCTTTGTATATCTATATCTTTGCATATATATGGATATTGGAAAGTATTGACACTTCAAGATAGTAGAAATAGAGTTGATTCAAATTTCCTTCAAGTCGGGTGTCCACTTAAGTTCCCTGCCTGTAATTCCAACACTTGAGCAATGGAGACAGAGGATTGGAGTTCAAAGTCAGCCTGTTCTCCCTGACATCCAATCTCATAAAATAAAAGCTATTAAAAATTTCCTTTTAAAGAATACTGGCTTGCATCTTTATTATTCTGCTTTTAACTAACTGAAGTTTCTCTTGTTAGACATTTTCTCTCCCATTTCCATACCTGTTCAATGGGAATGGCTGGGGTGGAATGGCTAATTTTAGCTGTCAACTAGACTACATCTGGAATTACCTAAAATCCAGCTGCCGGGAAGATGTGTGAGGGCATTTACTTGGTTAGATTATTCCAGGTGAAAGACATACCCTAAATTCGGATCACCTGAAGTCAGAAGGCCTATCCCAAATCTGGGCCCTGCTTCTGGTGTTACCCACATAAAAACACATGTCTGTTTGCCTTCCCTCTCCTTACCAACTTCATCTACCCTGAGCCCTTCCTTCACCGGTGCTAGAACCTACTTATTCAGGATTCCCAATGCATTGAAAACTCCCATCTCTCTAGGACTTCCCTGAGACTTGGCATCAGATTAGGGCTGCTGAGAAAGCGAGTTTCTTGCATTGAATGGCTACTGGACCCTTGACCAGAGGCAGCCATTGTTGGGCTATTCATATTACAGCCTGTAAGCCATTTTAATAAATTCATTTTAATATAGATGGGGGGGGGAGACAGATACAAAGACAGGCAGATACTTTGGACTTTTAAACTGTTCAAGACAGTGAAGGATTATGGGGACCTTTGAAATTGTATTAAGTACATTTGTATTATGATATAGTTACAAACCAAAGAGTGGAATGTAGTGATTTGAATAAGAATGGTTCCTACAGACTCACATATTTGAAAGGCTTGGTCCCTAGTTGGTGGAACTTATTTATTGGTCAGGATTAGGAGGTGTGGCCTTTTGCAGGAAGTGTGGCCAAGGTCAGTCTATCTTTTTCTCGCCTACTGTAGGTGGATAAGATGTAAGCTAGTGCTCCGGGGCCATGCTTGCCTGCCTGTGCCATACTTCCTGCCATGATGGGCATAAATTCACCCTCTGAAACTATAAGCAAGCCCTCAATTAAATGTCTTCTTTTGGACATTGTCTTGGCCATGGTGTCTCTTCACTGCGATAGAACAGTGACTAAGACATGGAGCAAGCTCTGAATATGGTGTTGTGGAGATAAAAAGAGATCTTACATGCCAATCATGTCTGCACACATACGATCCAACTAAAGTCTTAAAAAGACAGCCTAACCCTTAAGTGTTTGAATTGAAGAGGGCCTCATCAGGAATCGAAGGGTGACAGCAAGCGTCCCATACTCTGATAAAGTAGTAAGGGGGTATGAAATGTGATAGAGGGGAGGGAAGGGAGAACACACAGGAAGCAAGAATTATGTGGGTCACATATGGGCACAAAGTGACATTCTAACTTATAAGAGGAAATCTAAGATGCTCTAGGAAGTGTTATAATGTCATAATAAGGTGTGGATACTTTATAATGTCTCAGAAGCCCAGAAAATACAACAAAATATCTCCATAATTAGAAGTAAGATATGGCAGAATTATATATTCATATACATTTTGTTATGTACATATAATTTTAAGGAAATTCTAGGAAGCCCGTAGAAATGGGATAGTCCCAAAGACCCATGGAATGCTTCAGTAAATAAAGACAATTTCCAAGTGCTGTTACGAAGGGATATTGCTAATATATAATTTCTAAGTCTTAAATACAATAGTTACAAGCCATGCTCTTAAGGTTTGATGTGGTATGTCCCCCAACAGGCACTGACGCCAGAGCCCTAGCTGGAGGTGCTCTAGTGAGAGGTGCTAGAAACATTAGGAAGTGGAGCTTGGCGGGGAAATTAGGTCACTCAGGAATGTGCTTGGGGGCTCTATCTTTATAGAAACATTTAATTTTTATTTAATTATGATCATGCGGTGTGTGTGTGTGTGTGTGTGTGTGTGTGTGTGTGTGTGAACAAGGCACTAGACCCCCTGGAGTCACTGATGTGGGTGCTGGGAACTGGATTCCAGTCCTCTGCAAAAGCAGTATACACCCTTAAGAGTTAAGACATCTCTCCTGCCCTTCAAAATCCAGTTTTAGTTTAAAAGGATTCTTAAGAAAATATGAATGAATGGATAGTTCCTTAATATATCAAGAGGCATATAAAATTGCTTTTTGATTAAAATCCTTCAAGATGCAGTCCTGAATGCTGTGATCGTAAATATTGAAATGAGGAAAGTTAAAAATCCTCAAAAATCTAAAATCACATATCTAAAATAAAAATCCTGAATGGTAAAATATTGAAGAGCCAGAATCCTGAAAATTCGACGTGCGTGGGTCAGGAAGGTTATATAAGAGGAATAAACAGTGGATTGTGGGGAAGGAATTGGCCATGGCACACGGCAATGATGAGCAATTCGGTCTAAAATGCTTCATTTGTCTGCATTGGCATTCTTTCCAGATGAGGAAATTCCAGAAGCTTTTAATGAATTCAAACCACATTTGCCTGGAGAAGCCAGAGTTGTTACTGCCTGGCTCCCAGGTCATTATGTGCATGGTAGGCTGATCAGAGAGACACTTATGCAACGGTGCTAGTTAATCACCACGTTGTTGGGGCCAGTTTTGTGGTCTGTGTATAGCTGCCTGCGGAATGGAGTTCTGAGACTCAAGCACAACACAGAACGTGGCACTGGAGAAGGGGGATTTTAATAGGGCTTGCACTAGCGGGGATATACTGAACTGTAGAATTTCATAACGTAGAGACATGTAGAAAATCAGCATGAATGCACCCTCTAAAGCAAGCAATGCCTCTTTCCAAAAAGCAGCCTTTACTGTGATGTGTCTTCAAAATATAATTGTCCATGTGTCCACTACTTGCAGCTCATCCTTCCTTACCATCAAATACTTAGCCTTGCTTGCTCTCCTTTCTACATGTTATACTTCACATACGTGTGCATTTGTCTGTCTGTCTGTCGTCTGTCTGTCTGTCTGTCTCTATGCATGTATATATTTTAGACTAGGATCCATATATGAGAGACATTAGTCAATAAAGAGGATGTAAAGCTAGTTGTTATCATTGATTTTTCCTCTTTCGTGCTTAAAAAAAAAGCACATTAAAGTACAATTGTTAATGGAAACGTAAAATCCAAGATGAAATTTCACCATCTCAGAATGGCTATTCTAACTGTTCAAAAGCTCACTGAGATGTAGCTATTGGGGTCTGGCTAATCACACTGTGGGATGTCTTTAATTTGAAAGTTCTTTTCAATAATGCTTTAATTACTACAAAATATCGACTTCTCGGTCCTGAGAGTTGCCAGGCTCCTAGGATGGCGATGTCTGTGTGTTTTTCACCTGTCAGTTTTACTTTTTCATGTTTCTTTGTTTGTTTCTCCTCTCTCTCTCTCTCTCTCTCTCTTTTAATCTAACCTCCAACAGCCACACTATTTTAGGTTGTCAGATCTATTTCTACAGGTTCCCATGCTATGTGCTTCATTTTTGCCTCGTGTATGGTATTGGAATGTAGAAGGAGTACTTGGACTTTCAGAGACCTATAATTTGTATTTGAAATATTTTGTTAAATTAATTCAATAAAAATTCATTATCGCCACATTGCTTTGTAACACTGCACATCGTTAGGAACACAGAACTTTTTACTTGGTGGGGAGATCTTTTTTGCACATCTGTTTTCTGGAAAGGTAAGAACTTAAGATGTCAGCTCTTTGGTGTATGTTGTGGGAAGCCAGTGTGGTTTTGGCCAGTTCATCAAAAGGTTTTGGTCGCGTCTTGGTGTATTCCAGATGGCCACAGTTACAAAGCTGGGAACTTTATGCTTGATATAGTGTGCCCATTATTAGTGCCCAGTTTATTGCATAAAATAACTTATGAAATAAGATCTATCAAGTAGATGGAACATGTTATAATTTGTGTTATATCTATATCAACATGGAAATAATTACTTACAATGATAAGTAGAAAAAAGAATATGAAAATTCCAACTAGATTAGATCTTGAATATTTATTATTTTATTATTTCTGTGTATACATATATGTGTGTGTTCATGTGAATATATGCAATGAATATGCAGGCACTTGAAGAGGCCAGAAGACCTTGGAGCCCCTGGATCTGGAATAACAAGCCATTGTGAGTCTCCTGATGCAGGTTCGAGGAACTGAACTTGGACCCGCCTAAGCAAATACATTTTACTGCTCTGCCATCCCTCCAGACCCCTAGATTAGAATGTAAAACGTACTATTTTTAGCAATAAAATGAAATGTACTAAGTTGGTGTGTGGAAAATAAATGACTTATGAAGATGATAGTATGTTGGGTCATTATTTTCCTATTTTGATTAGAAAAGAATCTGTGTGCTATAAAACTGTTGAGAAATGATCAAATATAATCCTGACAGTACTTAAGGACTTACCAGTGCACAAACCCTGAGAATCTGAGGTTTATAATGAAGACTAAAAGGGCCAGTTTTACATAAAGTCACAAAGGAAGAGGCTGCCGGCCAGAGTCTCAGTCTTCCTGGGTACCCTGATACTGCCCCGTAAGACACCAGCATTCACATCAGCGTCCACTAAGTCCTGAAAATAGGGCTGCCTCCAACACCCCCCGAGCTTGGGGCAAGACAAGAGATGGAGGCTCAACTACCCGTTTTTCTAAATATTTAAAAAGCTTGATTATTTCATCAACATTTCAATCAAGTATGTTTTGACAAATGAGAACTTAAAAATATGTGCAAAGTCATGGCTCAGATACCCAAATGATCAAAGACAACTATGTTTAATTATTGAACACATCTGGGTGATCAGCCAAGAGGCTTTCTATGAATAATAAAATACTGTTTGGAAGAATAATAAAATACTGCTGTGTTAGGCAGCACAGCCTGCAATCCCAGCACCTGGGAGGCAGAGACAGGAGGATCTAGAATCTGAGCTCAGCCTGATCTACACAGTGAGTTCCAGGACAGTCAGTATTACGTGGTAATGTCTAGTCTCAAAATTAAAACTAAAAAAAAAAAGCCCCCTAAACCAGCACCAAAACCGAATAACAATGTTGAACTTTGCATTTTAGACATTTTATATATCAATTCCACAATTATTTTCCTAGATTTTATTGGCACATAATTATGTATAATATTATAAATGATATGATATAGATTGTGTATAATGCATTATGAAATTTCAACTTTATTCATGTTCTATACCAGTATTGTTTAGAAGGGTATAAGCAATACAGTGAATTATACAAAATTTGAACACAATTGAACTAAAAGTATAGATGAAATTGATGTAAAAGATGGGAGGGGGGAGACGCAGCCCCCAAGCAAACATTTCTGTCAGGTGGGCTATGAAGTGGCAGTGGCTCTCTGACTATCTTGGCCTGCATTCTGGAGGGGAATGTCTGAAACCACTCCTCCCATGCTGACAGGCACTGGGAGCCTGTGTTGTGGGTTATCTATATTGTTCACAGTCCTATCCACTGTCTGTGTTTCTCACCAGCCTGATAAATGCAGGGAATCAGTTTAGCAGAGGGGGGATGCCCGATGGACAGCTCTCCTCATTTACCCTGATGTTAACTCCACGCTATGTGAATTAAAGTCATGAGCACTTTAAGGTGATGCGAGGCTGCTTTTATTATATTTCATTTAATTTATTGAAGGTGTAAAGCAGGCCCTGTGGCAGGTGAGCAGCCCCAGACTGCTTTGGTTTCTGAGTCTTCTAGGAAAGGATTAGAGAATATCTTCCCTTTCATGGGGGTGACAACTAAGGGTAGAAGCCACTGTCATAGGGCCCTGGTGTGTGTGTGTGTGTAGGCACAAATGACCAACCATGCTGTGGAGGTCAGAGGCCAGTTGTTAAATGGTTTCCTTAATCACCTTCCACCTTCTATATGAGGCAGGGTCTCCCCCTGAACCTGGACCGTATATACCCATTCTTCTAGGCTGTCTGACCAGCAAACACCAGATTCTCTCCTATCTCTCTGCATGCTGAGATTTTTTTCATGCGAGTTCTGGAGTTCCAACTCATTTCTTCATGTTGTGGACATCACTTTACTAACAGCCATCTCCCCAGCCCCAGCTATAGGGTCCTCTTCTGGAAAGCATAGGATGCACAGGCCTATGCAAGGCTCTTTTGTGTACGTTATCATTAGCCCTCACCATGAGACTTCCAATGTCTATAGATGCTATAGATGCTGAATCTCAAGGGTTAAGAAAGGAAAGAGTTTGTGAGAGAGGTGGCTGGGACCTAAGCCATTTATTTCCCTATGGCCTCAGACTCTTCTTGCTGCCACTGTATGAACTGGAGAAGTTGGCTGTGGCCTGGTCTCCCACTTTGGCCATGGGTGCTATGGTTGTACTTGAATGAATTACTTCCCCACCAATGCTCCATGACTAAAGTACCAAGCTGTCATATGTTCCAGACCAATGTTCAACAGCTATTAGCTTGGGATATTCAGCAAGTTACCTTGGATTTCTTAGCTTTTCTTTCTTCACAGCCAAACTGTGAATAAACTATTCAACCTGCCAAGATAGGTTGAAAAAGCAATAAAGCAATTAAAAAGCTTTTAGAGTTACATTTGCTTACTTATTCATTTGGTGTGTGTGTGTGTGTGTGTGTGTGTGTGTGTGTGTGTGTGTGTGTATTTCTTAGGCATGATTTTCACATCTGAAGGGGAGAAAGTGCTGGACATTGATTCTTTCAGGTTCTTACTCAGACTAAAATTTCCATAAATGATAATCAGGTTCCCAGACTCGAACTGATTGGCTTTAAAGCCGGCACTGTCCTCCAGAGAGGAGCTGGTTTGCAAGCGCTGTGGGGATGAAGACGTGCATCAGGTGTTCAGGGCTAACTAGTTGCTTTACTTTTCTTTCTGTTGCTGTGATAAACACCAGAAACGAAAGCAGCTTAGAAAGGAAAGGGTTGACCTCATCTTACATTTTCAGGTCACCGTCCATCTTTGGAGTGTCAGGCAAGAATTCAAGGCGGGTATCCGGCGGCAGGAACCATGGAGGAATGTTTTATAGTGACTTTCTCCTGGCCCATATTCAGCTGCCTTTCTCATACAGCCTGGCCCACATGCCTAGGGATGGCACTGCCTACAGTGGGTTGGGCCCTCCTACCTCAATTAGCAATCGAGATATGCCTTCCAGGCATGCTCATGGACCAATCTGATCCAAGGAGGTAATCCTTCATTTAAAACTCCCTCTGATGTCTGTGGGCTATGCCAAGTAGGTAACTGAAGATAATTAGAATACCTGTCATGTGGATGTGTGGGCTTTTTCCCACTTCTCTGAGTCTTTTCCTTTGCGGATAGAACAAGGTGGGTATTTTCTGTGGAATAAATACTTGGGGATTCTCCTTCCACTTTAACATCTCCTTGAGGGGTTGGCTTCTTACACTAAGAGCGAGAACTGGTTATTTTGGGAATTGGTGATTGTATTCACCCAAAGTCTTTGCCTCTAGGAACAGAGAGACACCGGGGACAAGCATTCTGTTCTTCCATCCAGAGGCCCAATGTCTTCACACAGAAATTCTTGCCATGAAAAGAGGCTCAGTACAAATCGTTACAAAAGAGAAGAAATACAGGGCAAATGTTAACAGAGATCCGCTTTGGCAGGAGGGATGACAAGACACCCAGGGCAAGGGGAGTCGGGAAGATAATTTCCTGGAACCCAAAACACTCCATTTCCACAGCTGCTCACTCAGACATCATGGATGGTGGGTAAAATGGGAAGGATCCGGACTTCTTGGGAAACAAGCTCACGTATGCCCAGTGTGTCATACAGGGACCGACAACCAGCAGGCGTAAGTGACAGGCAGTTGTGTTTACTGAAGGTTGTAGATGACCACCTCACTCCAGCTTCCTTGCTGCTGTGCGTGTTCTGATTTCCCAGGCTCACCATTATTTTCTTCTTCCGTCTGCGCGTTTTGTTTGACAGACAGCATTGCACATGGAAAGCAGCAGGATTCAAATGGTTAAGCCCGAGCAGAGCCTACACAGTGTCAATATTTAGAGTGGCGCTGTTTGACCGAGGGCGGCTTCCCCCTCCTCTACGTAATTACTCTGTATGTGGATTCTTGGGTTTCATAAAGGAAACTTGGCTTGCTAGCTATTACATATACCAAATGAAGCCTAAGCTTGTGTAAATGTTGAAAAATGAATTAAAATGAAATTGCTGCTTGCAATAGGCCTTCCATGATTTAGTATCGTTTGGGAGGCAGCCGCTCCTGTGTCAATTGCCACAAAAGAAAACATCGGCGTTGCCACGTGGCAACCATGTCACACACAGTTCCATTAGTCAGAAAGACGGAGACAGCCCTGAGCCCGTTTCACGTACTCTGTTCCTGCACACACAGGCTGTCCCAATCTTGACTTGGGGGCCAATAATGTTCATGATAGGTGTGTCTTCAGAAGCATGAAACACAGACACTGAATGTTGGCAGTGCGGGTCAGAAATGGTCACATCCCTCAGGGCACACTCTGAGGTTTTCTAGTCTTTAGAAGAGCTTCCAAACATTTGGGAGTGGGTCGGTAAAAACCACAGTAGTGCACATTCTGTTGGTTTTCACTCGCTGTTTAAACTATCTGAGAAGTTGGCTCTGGATGTGGGGGTACCCCCTCCCCCATGTGAGATCTCAACATGCTCGTCTCAAGGTGTCCTCCAAGTCGCTTTGTCTTGGGATGGGATGAGCTCCCTGACAGGAAGTGCAAAACAGCCAAAGAATAAAATCCTTGTGCTCTCGAGAATAGTTAGAAGGCAAACCATTTCCAACAGGCTCTCCTATTGCTTATCCTGCAATATTAAAGCAACTACCATGAGACAGGGAAGCCATGGAGAGAAAGCTCACCGGGAAACTCCACCTGACTGCCTCAGTCTCCCCAGTTGGTGTCTGTTGTATGTTGTGAGCACCTGGTTTGATAACGTAACCTTTATCCCTTGCTGTTTGTTCTTCTTTTTTTTATATCTTCTTTATCTTTAATCACAACTAAGGAAAACTATAACTATAAATAGTTCAACTACATCAAAGACTCCAGAAGGATATAATATTACCTACATTACCAGGAAGTGTATTGTAAGCAACTTCCAAAACTCTAGAATTGCCAGAGACATCTCACTGCCTGGATAGTCACCCAAAGTTCTTCTGTACCATTGGGGCATCCATCTTCAGCCTACAGACCTATAGTATTCAGCAAACTTTTACATGAAGCAGGAAATTTCAAAGACGGTTCTGCCTATATTGGCAGTTTGTCAGTCACTTTCTTCTGTGTTCTACAGAACGTCTGACAGACTCTTTCATGTAGCAGGAACCCCAAAGGACCATCTCACCTTTAGGAAAGTTCAGCAGTCATTTCTCCGTGGGCCCAGTTCACGTAGCATACCATCAAGAGTCCAGGCAAAAGCAGTTTCTTCCCCAAATGGCTGACCAACTCCATAAGGAGCCTCTCCAATGCCTATTCATCTTCCTCTTGAGGTAGATTGGTGCTGCCAGGAGCATATGTGTCTCATTGTCATGAAAAGTCCTAAGTTCTTAAAACATTTAAAGTTCTTAAAACATTTAAATGCCATCGTCTATAGGTCTTTGAAAAGTTTGAAAAACACCTATATAGTTTAATTATATCTCTATATGTCTATGAAACCTAAATAACATGATTACAAGCTTGACTATTATAGATTACTCTCTATTTACCTATATGTCTTAATTATACATTACATTTTTAAATGAGATTAACAATCACAATACCTTAATCAAGAGCAGAAAAATATATATACACAGTATAACAAAATTGACCTTAAATTTGTATCAATAAACCAAGATCTATACCCATGCAAATCTTTACAGCATATCCCTATTTAAATGTAAAGAAATGATTATAAACAATATTTGGAAATTTGGGCATAGTTCTCTAGACTACTTCATGTTGACTGGGGTGCTGTTAATCAAGTCTTTCATGGTGTATCCTCTGTGCTAGGTTCATCAAAGTCAGCAGCTGGGTGAAGTTTCTGTATATGTGTTTCTTTTATTGGTTAATAAAGAGGCTGCTTTCAGCCAGCAGCTTAACAGAATGTAGCCAGGGTGGAAGAGTTATAGAGAGAGAAAGTGGGCAGAGCCAGTGAGAAGCCAAGTAGCTGCCCACAGCAGACAGACACACCAGAATCTTGCCGGTAAGCAACAGCCACGTGGCAATACACAGATTAATGGAAATGGGTTAATTTAAAATATAAGAGTTAGCCAGAAATATGCTTAAGCTATTGGCCAAACAGTATTGCAATTGATACAGATTTCTGTGTGGTTATTTTGAGCCTGGGCAGCCAGGAACAAACGAGCAGTCTCTGCCAACATGCATCCATGTTCTTTGCTTCCTGGTTTGGATTCAGTGTGACCAGCCACTTCCTGCTTTTTTGTCCTAATGTGCCTCAGTTTACCAGAGCAGTAAACTAAAGTAACCCTTTCCTTCATGCGCTCTCATGAGCTATTTTGTTGCAGCAAAAAGAACAAGTAACTAATCTCTTATCATTGCCCTTCTTGTTTCTTTCTAGGCCCATCAGGCTGTCCTTACGCCCCATATCTTCTGTACTGGCTGGTTATGTGTGTCAGCACAACACAAGTTAAAGTCATCAGAGGAAGGAGCCTCAGCCGAGGAAATGCCCTCTTGCGATCCAGCTGGAAGGCATTGTCTCATTTAGTGGTCAATGAAGGAGGGCCAAGTCTATGGTGGTGGTGCCAGTCCTGGGCTGGTGGTCCTGGGTTCTATAAGAAAGCAGGCTGAGGACTGCGGAAGTCCCGCCTCCCGCGTAGTCTTCCCTGCAGTCGCCGCCTCCGTTGTTGTTGTGGTTGCTTCTCCAAAGTCGACAGCTCCGGCCCCCCAATGCCTCCCACAGCCATGAAGTAGATGTTTAAGGAGGACTACTCACTGGAACGTAGACGCGTGGAATCTGTGAAGATCAGAGCGAAGTACCCCGACCGGATTCCGGTGATTGTGGAAAAGGTCTCAGGCACTCAGATTGTTAACACTGACAAAAGGAGGTACTTGGTTTCATCTGACATCACCATGGCTCAGTTCATGTGGATCATCAGGAAAAGGATTCAGCTTCCTTCTGAGAAGACGATCTTCCTGTTTGTGGACAAGACAGTCCCACAGTCCAGCCTAACTATGGGGCAGCTTTACCAGAAGAAAAAGAATGAAGATGGATTCTTGTATGTAGCCTACAGCTGAGAGAACACTTTTGGCTTCTGAGTGCCACTGCTGGGCGAGGTGCACCGTTCCTGCTTGTGTGTCTTGTAATAACTGGCTGTTTTCAGTTACTCCACCAGAACCTCTTCACATAGACTTAGTAGTGCATTTGTAACTGGTTTTATTTCTTAATATATTGGAAGGTTTGGTTTCTTTAGATTAGTAAATTATCATACAGAGTTTTATTTTCAGTTTTCTTTTTGTGCATTGACCTCATGCTATATGCTCCAAGGAACCTGTCCTCAGGGAATCATATTTAATGAAGATATTTCCATAATGAAGGGAGGTAGGTGTGGCATTAAAGTGAAAAGGAGGGGTGATGCATTGTTCTGGATTATGTTCCAAGTGTTAGGTGCTTAAGTATTCCCAAGTGAAATCCTTAGCAATCAGAATACACTTGCTTCACTAGATTTTGCCAACTACAAATCATGTTGGATTAAGCTAATCAGTTTTTCTTTCAGAGACTATTAAGGTAAATAACAATAAAACTTCCTCCTATAAAGGCAAAAAGAGAAAGAAATAAAGAGAGGAGAGAGAAAGAGAGAGGGAGAGGGAGAGGGAGAGGAAGAGGAAGAGGGAGAGGGATAGGCTGTAGGGAGAGGCTGTAGGGAGAGGCTGTAGGGAGAGGCTGTAGGGAGAGGCTGTAGGGAGAGGCTGTAGGGAGAGGCTGTAGGGAGAGGCTGTAGTTGCTTTGGGTCAAGGTGTTTTATCACAACCATAGAAATGCTAACTAAAAGCCGGGCAGTGGTGGAGCACAACTTTAATCCTGGGATTCAGGAGGCTCTCCAAAAATCTCTTCTCCATACCAGCCTGTCCTCTTCCTCCCATGAGCTTTTAGTAATCAATATTCCTTCTTAAAAAGTGAGTTCGACGCCGGGCGGTGGTGGCGCACGCCTTTAATCCCAGCACTTGGGAGGCAGAGGCAGGCGGATCTCTGCAAGTTCGAGGCCAGCCTGGTCTACAAGAGCTAGTTCCAGGACAGGCTCTAAAACTACAGTGAAACCCTGTCTCGAAAAACCAAAAAAAAAAAAGGTGAGTTCGACTCCTTTAGGTTTAACCTTTCTGTGCTTGTCTTCCTTTGCTTTGCATCGCAGCCTCCAGGTTGGTCAGTGTGTGTGTGTGTGTGTGTGTGTGTGTGTGTGTGTGTGTGTAGGTCAGAGGACAACCCTGGATGTTTCTCCTCAGATCTTGTCCACCTTTTAGTCCTATAGTTCTGCAGTCTACCTTTCTTTTCTCTTTCTTTCCCTCCTCCCTCTGCCGGCCCATCTCTTATTGGCCCAGAGTTTACTGATCAAGCTAGACTATCTGGCCAGCAAGCTCCCTCTGGCCAGCGAGCTCCCAGTAGTGCCTGGCTCTGCTTCCCCAGAAATGGGATTAGAAGTGTGAACACAGGCGCTCATATATTCCTTATTCTTCCATCTGTTGATGGAAGATATTATGGTCTTAAGGTTTTTTTTAATTAAAAATTTCTGCCTCCTCCCTGCCTCCCATTTACCCCCCTTCCCCCTCCATTCCCCCTCCCTCTCCTGTCCGAAGAGCAGTAAGGATTCCTTGCCCTGTGGGAAGTCCAAGGTACTCCCCCACAAATCCAGGTATAGGAAGGTGAGCATCCAAACAGGCTAGCCCCCCCACCCTTCCAAGCCAGTATATGTAGTAGGATCAAAATCCAGTGCCATTGTCCTTCCTTGGCTTCTCAGCTTCCCTCAATGTCCACCATGTTCAGGGAGTCCGGTTTTATCCTGTGCTTTTTCAGTCCCAGTCCAGCTGGCCTTGGTGAGCTCTGATTAGATCAGCCCCACCTTCTCGGTGGGTGGGTGCACCCCTCGTGGTCCTGACTTCCTTGTTCATGATCTCCCTTTTGCTCCTCATTTGGACCTTGGGAGCATAGTCCGGTGCTCCAATGTGGGGCTTTGTCTCTATCTCCATCCATCTCCAGATGAAGGTTCTACAATGATATGCAAGATATTCATCAGTATGGCCATAGGATCTGGCCATTTCTGGCTCCCTCTCCTCAGCTGCCCAAGGAACTAGCTGGGGGCATCTCCCTGGACACCTGGGAACCCCTCTAGAGTCCAGTCTCTGCCAACCCTAAAATGGCTCCCTTAATTAAGATATATACTTCCCTGTTCCCATATCCACCCTTCCTATATCCCAACCATCCCATTTCCCCCAAGCTCTCCCCATCCTCCCCTTCACTCTTTTCTCTCCCCATCTCCCCTTACCCCCATCCCACTCCACCCCCAAGTTCCCAATTTTTGCCCAGCAATGTTGTCTACTTCCAATATCCAGGAGGATAACTATATGTTTTTCTTTGGATTCACCTTCTTATTTAGCTTCTCTAGGATCACGAATTATAGGCTCGATGTCCTTTATTTATGGCTAGAAACCAATTATGAGTGAGTACATCCCATGTTCATCTTTTTGGGTCTGGGCTACCTCACTCAGGATGGTGGTTTCTATTTCCATCCATTTGCATGCAAAATTCAAGATGTCATCGATTTTTACCACTGAGTAGTACTCTAATATGTATATATTCCACACTTTCTTCATCCATTCTTCCATTGAAGGGCATCTAGGTTTTTTCCAGGTTCTGGCTATTACAAATAATGCTGCTATGAACATAGTTGAACAAATGCTTTTGTAGTATGATTGGGCATCTCTTGGGTAGATTCCCAATAGTGGAATTGCTGGGTCCTGGGGTAGGTTGATCCCAAATTTCCTAAGAAACCGCCACACTGCTTTCCAAAGTGGTTGCACCAGTTTGCATTCCCACCAGCAATGGGTGAGTGTACCTCTCCAGCAAAGGCTATCATTGGTGTTTTTGATTTTAGCCAATCTGACAGGTGTAAGATGGTATCTCAAAGTTGTTTTGATTTGCATTTCCCTGATTGCTAAGGAGGCTGAGCATGACCTTAAGTGTCTTTTGGCCATTTGAACTTCTTCTGTTGAGAATTCTCTGTTCAGTTCAGTGCCCCATTTTTTAATTGGGTTAATTAGCATTTTAAAGTCTAGTCTCTTGAGTTCCTTATATATTTTGGAGATCAGACCTTTGTCAGTTGTGGGATTGGTGAAGATCTTTTCCCAGTCAGTAGGCTGCCTTTTTGTCTTAGTGATAGTGTCCTTTGCTTTACAGAAGCTGCTCAGCCTCAGGAGGTCCTATTTATTCAATGTTGCCCTTAATGTCTGTGCTGCTGGAGTTAAACGTAGGAAGCAGTCTCCTGTGCCCATATGGTGTAGAGTACTTCCCACTTTCTCCTCTATCAGGTTCAGTGTGTTCAGATTGATATTGAGGTCTTTAATCCATTTGGACTTGAGTTTTGTGCATGGTGATGGATATGGATCTACTTTCATTCTTCTACAGGTTGACATCCAGTTATGCCAGCACCATTTGTTGAAGATGCTTTCTTTCTTCCATTGTATAATTTTAGCTCCTTTATCGAAAATCATGTGTTCATAGTTTTGTGCGTTAAGATCCGGGTCTTCTATTCAATTCCATTGGTTGACTTCTCTGTTTTTATGCCAATACCAAGCTGTTTTCAATACTGTAGCTCTGTAATAGAGTTTGAAGTCAGGGATGGTAATGCCTCCAGAAGTTCCTTTATTGTATACAATTGTTTTGGCTATCCTGGGTTTCTTGTTTTTCCATATAAAGTTGATTTTTGTCCTCTCAAGGTCTGTGAAGAATTTTGTTGGGACCTTGAATTGGAAAGGAAGAAGTTAAACTTTCGTTATTTGCAGATGATATGATGATATTTCCAGTCTTCTACTCCTCCTAGGTGAATCTGCTTCTTTTTTTTCTAGAGCTTTCAGGTGTGCTGTTAAGTCTCCAATGAGTGCTTTCTCCGTTTTCTTTAAGTGGGCACTTAGTGCTATGAACTTTCCTCTTAGTACTGCTTTCATTGTGTCCCATAGGTTTGAGTATGTTGTGTCTTTGTTTTCATTAAATTCAAGAAAGACTTTAATTTCTTTCTTTATTTCTTCCTTGACCCAGGTGTGGTTCAGTAGTTGATTGTTCAGTTTCTATGAGTTTGTAGGCTTTCTAGGGGTAGCATTGTTGTTGAATTCTAATTTTAATTCATGGTGATCCGATAAGACACAGGTGGTTACTAATATTTTTTGTAACTGTGGAAGTTTGCTTTGTTACTGAGTATATGGTCAATTTTCGAAAAGATTCCCTGAGCCGCAGAGAAGAAGGTATATTCTTTCCTATTTGGGTGGAATGTTCTATAGATGTCTGTTAAGTCCATTTGGTTCATTACCTCCATTAAGTCTTTTAATTCTCTGTTAGGTTTCTGTCTGATTGACCTGTCCATTGGTGAGAGAGGAGAGTATCCTACTATTAATGTGTGTGGTTTGATGGCTGCCTTGAGTTCTAGTAATTTTTCTTTTACATAAGTGGGTGCTTTTATATTAGGGGCATAGATATTCAGGATTTTTCCTGTTATGAGTATAAAGTGTCCCTTTCCATCTCTTCTGATTGATTTTAGTTTGAAGTCAACTTTGTTAGAAATTAGTATGGCCACACCTGCTTGTTTCTTAGGACCATTTGCTTGATAAACCTTTTCCCAATCCTTTACTCTGAGTAGATGTCTGCCTTCTTTGTGGTTGAGGTGTGTTTCTTGTAAACAGCAGAATGTTGGATCCTGTTTTCGTATCCAATCTCTTAGCCTGTGCCTTTTTTTAGGTGAATTAAGTCCATTGATATTAATGATATTAATGACCAGTTGTTGTTAACTCCGGTCATCATTTTTTTTTTTTGGTAGTAGAGATTGTGTGTTTCCCTTCTTTGAGATGTGCTGGTGAAGGGTCGCTAGATGTCTGAGTAATTGTGGGCATTGTTGGACTCCTTGGTTTGTGATTTTCCTTTTATTACCTTCTGTAAGGCTGGATTTGTAGCTATGTATTGTTTAAATTTGTTTTTATCCTGGAATATTTTGTTTTCTCCATTTATAGTGAACGAAAGCTTGGCTGGGTATAGTAATCTGGGCTTGCATCCATGGTCTCTTAGTTTCTGCAGAACATCTATCCAGGACCTTCTGGCTTTCATGGTTTCCATAGAGAAGTCAGGTGTAAGTCTGATAGGTTTACCTTTATTAGTTACTTGACCTTTCTCCTTTGCAGCTCTTAATATTCTTTCTTTATTCTGTATGTTTTGTGTTTTGATTATAATATGGTGAGGGGATTTTTTTTTGATCCAGTCTATTTGGTGTTCTGTAAGCTTCTTGAACCTTCATAGGAATATCTTTCTTTAGGTTGGGAAAGTTTTCTTCTATAATTTTATTAAATATATTTTCTGGGCCGTTGAGCTGTAATTCTTCTCCTTCTTCTACCCTTATTATTCTTAGGTTTGGTCTTTTTATTGTGTCCCAGATTTCCTGAATGTTTTGTGATGAGAATTCGTTGGATTTGCTGTTTTCTTTGATCAGTGTGTTTATTTATTTTCTCTATGGTATCTTCAGAAACTGAGATTCTTTCTTCTATCTCTTGTATTCTGTTGGTTATGCTTGTTTCTGTAGTCTCTGTTTGTTTACGTAGATTTTCCATATCCAGCTGGCCCTCGGCTGTGTTTTCTTCCTTGCCTCCATTTCAGTTTTCAAGTCTTACACTGTTTCCATTATCTGATTGTTTTTTCTTGGTTTCTTAGGACATCATTTATGGATTTATTCAATTCTTCAAACTTTTTTGTTATTCTTCTCATCCATTTCTTTAAGGGAGTTTTTCATCTCCTGTTTAAGGGACTCTATTACTTTCATAAAGTTAATTGATTAGGGTGTTCAAGTCCTCCTGTTGTAAGATCGCTGGGTTCTGGTGCTTTCATGTTGTTTTTCAAATTGTTGGAGGAATTCTTGCATTGGTACCTGCCCATCTCTTCCTCTGACTAATCCCCTATGGGTCTTCTTCTACAAGTTCAATTCTCCTTGCTGGCCAGACAGCTTGCAGGGAAAAGGCCTAACTTGCTGCAGGCAGGCTATTGAAACAAAGGACCTCCCACCTGCCTGGTTGCACTCAATACCCGGTCCCAGCACCCAAAGAGGCTGAGCTGTTGGATTTTTATGGCCCTGAAGACAGGAGGATGAAGGGGGGGGTTCTGGGTGCAAGCTGGGATGGGACAGGAAGAGAGAGGCAGTATCTGGGAAGAATAGCCCCTGCAGGAAGACCAGGAAGTGTAGGGGGTTGAGGAATGTTTGTGGTCCATCTCTGGGTGGCTGCCGCGGTTCAGGCACTCACTCACCGCAATGAATGATGGATCTTCTGGTAGACAATCAGGTCTCCTTGCTGGATAGGCAGCTCGCTGACAAAGGGCCTACCTTGTTGCAGGCAGGCTATTGAAACAAAAGAACTCCCACCCACCTAGGTGCACTCAATACCCGGTCCCAGCACCCAAAGAGGCTGAGCTGTGGGATTTTATGGCCCTGAAGATGGGAGGATGAAGGGGGGGGGGGGTTCTGGGTGCAAGCTGGGAAGGGACAGGAAGAGAGAGGCAGTATCCGGGGAGAATAGCCCCTCTGCTGTTTGTTCTGCTACATGCAGGCCTCACTCTGTAGAGGAGCTGTCTGCTCTACCCTGGACTGTCTGCTGGGGACCCCAGCTGACTGCCTTCCCATTGGTCTCTGATGCCAGGTTCGAGCCATTGATTTGATGTTTGCTCTCCGTCTCTCACTTGCCATTTATCCTTTTACGTCGACTTGCTGAACTTTACAGATTCGCTCATTCAAAACCCACCATACATCACCCTCCAGACTGTACAGAAGAGCCTCCTTAGCCAACATCTATCACAGGGCGTCTAAAGTCCCTGTGTCCTTAAATCTGGTGCTACTCTGCAGGATCCATCCGGTCTCACTGCAGATCTCTACAAAGGGACACAGTGACACAGTGTTAATCCAAGTTAATGTGACTTCAGGCCTGAGGCAAAGAAAGAAGAAGATGGATGATAAACAGGGAGGCTTTTTAGCAGAAATGGCAAGTGAAATGTGGGAACAATTATTTTGAGTATGGCAGATTAGGTACCTAATCTACTGACGTTAAGAGAGCGCTCAGTGCTAACACACAGACAGTAAGTCCTTTGCTGGATTAACCTTTTCATCTTCCCTACAATGATTACTGTATGTCTTTCTGACCCTAGCCTGGCCCCACTCCCAAAGCCTCAAGATCACCAAACTTATGCCCAAAGCATCTCCTTCCATCAATCACAGCACTTAAACCAGAGACTGAGCGCATGTGGTTATATATTTATATGATGCCTGGCCATCCTTTTCCTCTGGCAGGGACAGAGAGACACACCCAGATGTATCCCTGCTTTCCAGGAGTTTGTGTCCAGATAAGGATATAGCCCGATCCTCATGATGAACTCGTTTCTGTATGCTTAGTGGAAACTGAGAAACTGTCCCCCATTCTATGGTGCTGATGGGGTTCTGTTGAGGCAGAGTCTGTTTGGGGCCATGATTTAATTGCGGGAGATGAGATGAGGTACGGATGGATCAGCGGCAAGGCCATCGGGATTGAATGGATGGAGCAAGAGAACAGAATAAATCTGAGTTCCAGACAAATGTATAGATACATGGTGTGCAGGAATCCAAGTGTTCTTTGTGTTTCCTGAAATTCACATTGAGCTAAGACTCCTGCTTCATATGTGACAGCCCTCATGGCAAAGCACTCTCTTCGCAGCTTGACTTGGTTAGCATTTTATCAAAGAATGAGGCAATGGCAAGGTTAGAAAAGGCTTTCCCAGGACATCCGAGGCTGGAGCTGCACTGGCCTTTCTGTTGTTGTTGTAATCATGTTTAGTTGTTTTTTCTTGTTGTTTTTTAATGATTGATTTTTTTAAAAAGTTATGTGTTTGTGTGTGTGTGTGTGTGTGTGTGTGTGTGTGTGTATGAATTTGTGCACATGAATATGGGTCCTGTGGAGGCCAAAAGAGGGCATTGCATCCCTGGAGCTGAGTTATAGGTGTGAGTCACCTGACCTGGTGGTGCTGGGAACTGAACTTGGAACCTCTGTATCCCATAACACAGCATTGAATACCTTATGTGTATGTAGTGATATTTATGTTTGAAGAAGATGTGCAGACATCTGTGATGCCATGGTCTTTAATGAGAAATGAACTGCTTTCTCCAGCCCACATTTCAGGAAGCAAGGAAGACCCACCAATCTTATTTTGCAGGAAATACATCCCCAGCCCTTTGGGGGTATGAAAGGCCAGCCCTTTGCCTCAATTCCCTGTTTTATAGATTCTGCCTGTGGTTCTCCATTTATTGTTCAGCAGCAGAATCTTTTATTGAAACAACCAAGGTCTTATGCACAAGTACCCTTTGAAAAGACAAAGAGACTTCTGTGGAAGCCCATATTGCCATGGCCAAATCAGGTCCTTTATCAACTCCCAAAGATCCCATGGGACTTACAGGGGAATCAGCTTGGTGAATAAAAAGAGAAAAAAAAAGAAATTGAAAAGGATAGCTTGACTGCTCCTAGGTGTGGTGGAAGAGAAGGTTTAGAGTAGGTATGAGGGAGAGCACAGCCAGAGTCAGAGACATCCGGGAGAGCCCAGAGTGAAGGCAACCCTGAGGCAGGCCATGTAAAGAGGCAGGGGGTAGAACCTGGGGACCAAGAGACCAGGAGGATAAAGGGTAAAAAGTGTAGCCAAAATGACGGGATTATATAGGGAAGAGCTGCTGGGGCAGGGCAGCCCAGCCCCTGGGATGGAGAGTTCATGGTAGGGGGCAGGGTATGATAGCAAAGAGGACACTGTAACAGGTAGAGACTGAGGGATGCTGGGAGAACCTGGCAGCCAGCTTGGCTTTGATATGTTAATAGGCATCTCAGCCATTTATCTTGGGTTGGAGACCTAACACTTGGGTGGAGAAATGATCTGCCCACCCTCACTGCTAGCTTGGCTTACTATTTTTCCCACAGGCATCTATGTCATTGGGAAATCAAAGGTCTAAGAATGAGGACAACATTTGTTATAATGACCAGCCCATCATCCATATCCCAACATGGGGCTCTGGACTTCCTAGGTACCAGATTCCAGATGCTAACTTCTAAGAAACTAGAAATGCAATCATATAGTCATTGGCATCTTTCCATGATTCACAGCACTGCATTCCCATGTAAAGTGTGTTTAATCAATTCTGCACACACCGATTAACATGATACTGTATGGAGCTAAGTAGACTACGTTAATCTTGTTGGCTAAGACATACTACGTTGTATGAGTTGGTTGTCCTCCGTGTAACAGTGCAAAGTCAGTGAAGAATGCTTTCACAATGTAGAAAGAGCCAGGATGATGATGACCTAGACTCTGAGAGAAAAGTGCCACACACACAAAGGATATAAAAATGAGCCTAGAGCCACTGTACTGTACACGTTTGAATTCCAGGAAGAGAATTGTTGTTGGGATATTATTTTTCCTGAGGCATTTAGAGGCGTATTCCAGTACTCTAAGGATACATGATTAAATTCAATAAGCCAGCTAATCACCATAATGAAAACACTACTGTAAATTCTGATGGACATATGGACTGCTGTCCTGGTTTCCAAGGCAGGGCTCTGTCACACAGAAAGCTCTGGCTTCCTTGGTGTCTAAGTAGGACACCCAGAATGTCCATGGTCATTCATCTATTCATTTATTCAATAAATATTTCTCGATTGACTTAGAAATGTCAGATGCTCTGGTAAAGGCTGGGGGGGGGGGGAAGCTTCCATACAATATAAGTATCTCTCTGCCAAACTCCCATTCTAAACACCATGCAAGAAATAGCAAGGGCTGGAGGAAACATACGGTTTGGACTGAACACAAAACCTAGGCCATTTTGGAATCTGAACACCAACACAAAACAAAAGCAGTTCTAAAAAGAATACTAAAATACTAACATAGTTCAGAGATGCACCAAACTGCTGAAAGGCAAACAGAATGGCAGATGTTCAACAAATACAGTACTTACGGAATAAGCAATCTTAATCACCTTAAAGAGGATGATGGCTATTTGGTAGTTGCGGGTTTATGGTATAAGGGAAAATAGTAGGCACCAGAGGGTTCTAAGTTCTAGACTGAGGGCCCTGGCCATGGATGACTGTGCTATCAGCACTTTCGAGGTAGATTTTGGTCATGGTCTCAGGAGGAAGAACGGAGTGTGTGGGTTTGTTGTTTCCACAAGAGGATCTAGAGATGGGGACCAGAGGGCACACCCTACACTGGAAGGTGAACACAGGAAACTCATTGAGGGGGTGAAATAAGAGGACTCTTTCTTCGTTTTGCTAAATGCAATCTGCATACATCATCACTGTGGGGAACTGGTCAGCTCTGGTGGATTCTGGACAAGCAGAGGGTCACCCTTTGGGTACCTATCTCTTAGCTTTTCTCATCTTATTTGCACACACTCATTACTGCCTCTTAGAAGGCAAAGCAAACCCTCAGTCAGAGATATGCAGGAAGTAATGACATGCCCTGGAATCTCCGTGAGTGGTCCCCAGGAGAATTAGGTGGGTTGAGAGTATCCAAGCAGGAAAGAACTACAGAGTCTGCCCATGGGCAAACAGGGAATGAACATGGAGGGCAAATGGACCCTTGGGTTGCGTTCCTCCATGGCTTGCCCCAAGCACCTCAGTGCATTTGAACCAGCTTAGTTCCATGGACCAAAATAGTGATGTGTTTAAAACGTATGACTTGCCTAAGATTCAAGGAGGCTGACGTTATATAGGAATAGCGAGGGATTCGTGAACTGCATGTAAAAGTCATTTGCACAACTGAGCCTATGGGATAAAGAAAAGCCGACAGAGAGGAGGGACCACCTCTGAATGGGTGTGTTTTTGTAGGGACTCTGCAGGGCAATGAGAAGACCCAGAGTTTAGGATCTAGTGTTGCAAGCCCCTCAGCAGAGAGGACTGCAAGGCAAATTGTCTCCCCAGGGGTATTTCCCAGCTCCTCTGGGATGTAGTCGTTTTTAATTCTTGAGACCCCATTATCTAACATAACCAACTTAAAGGAAGAGTGATCTGGGCTTACGGTTTCAGAGGGTTCAGTCCATGGTGACTGGGATGTGGTAGAGGAGCTCACAGTGACAGGAGTGTGTGAAGAAGGTGGTTCATATCACAACTGACCAGGAAGCGGGGTGGGGGAGGTTCTGGTTCTCCAGTAGTTATCCTGCCCATTTATTCTGTTCCAGATCACAGAAACACCCTCACAGACATTCTTAGAGGTATCCACAGTTCTAGAGCCAGTCACGCTGACAACAAAGACGAACCATTGCAGAGGGTCAGTGGAGAGCTAGTGAAGGCAAAGCTATGTCCTGAAAGAGGTGGTGCTAAGAGCCAGCAGTATGAAGGGTAGAGGAGACTCCTGGAAGAATAAGTATTTGAGGATCCAGGCTGAAGCCGCACCACTGAAGACACGACCCTACCATACGCATATCCCTAAGACCCCAAGACTTTAAGGCTTTGGCATAAGAAATCAAACATGGGGATCCCAGGTCCTGGGGGAACCAACTGCAGCCCTGAGGTGAACCCCCAGACCCATCTCTGCACCACGAAGAGCTTACCTGTCTGCAAGCACTGGCTGGAGAATGGTGCCAGCCCTGTCTGTCCTCGGGTTCAGCGTCCTCCCTTGACCTTGCCTAGCGGATCAGGTGGGAATCCGAGGTGCTCCTCACTGCGTGCGGTCATCACATTTCCCATGGCGCTTTCCATGAGAGGCCCAGGCTGCTTCCCTGGCCCTTCTCCAGGTAGGTAATTATCTTGCCTCCTGTTCTAACCCCTCTGTGGTTTCAGTTGTAGGAGAAAGCCTTCTTCATTCCCACGTGATTGACTGCTGGTGCCCAAAGGCTTCATTCCAGAAATCTGTTACCTTCTGCCCCAGAGCTTGGCTGCCATTCACGGGTGGGAGAGGATGTCTGAGGACAACTTGGCCATCTCTGTTCTTACTAAGAGAAGTGGAGAATCGGGACTCATTTTCTGATCAGCTAAATATCCCATATAATTCCCTCCATGCTCCTGCTGACCTCTTTTTAAAAATACGAAAACCTAAATTTTTCAGGAGAAAGTAAAACAATTCCAATTCAAAATTGCTAACATAAAGCCTATTTTCTTTAACCTCGCTGCAGGAGTATGCTGTTTGAGTAAAGTGGCCACTAATACATATGATGGCCAAATTTTCTGCCTTTGACATGTCTGAGAACAGGCTATCTGAGTTGAGATGGAAATAGAAAAAGCTGTTTATATAATTCCAGGATTGGAGGGATTTCAAATTTCAGATATTTTGAATTTTGAAATATTTGCAAATATAGATTGAGATGTCTTCAGCTTGGGAGCTGAGTCTAAGCACACAATTAATTCACATTTCATATATACCAAGTATGAAGGTGATTTTTGTACAGTACTTTTAGCCTGCCTGCACTCTGTGCTCTGTTGAAGACCTGTTGCACGAGGGCAGATGAGGAGCTTTCTGTCTGTGGTATTGTGGTGGCCCCAAGATGTTCTAGATTTTGAAACATTTTAGATTTTAGATTTGGGAACTCTATATGTACAACCTATATACTTATCATCATGTATGTATGTATGTATGTGTATATATTACCTCTTTATCACCTATATATTATCCATGTATAAATCATCTACTTGTCTATTTTATGTCTCCACTATCAATCACCTATCATCTATCATCTACCTATTCAGCACCTACCTATCTCTATTATCTATATATTTACTATCTTTAATCTCTCTGTATTATGTCATTGTTCTATTATCTATCACCCCATTATCTATCATCTATCATCTGCATATGTATGTATCTATCTATATCTATTTACATACTCACCAACCGTCTGTCACTATTGTACCATAGTTTCTCACTTTCTGCAGTACACTGTTAGTGTGTGGCTGTCAGCACTTAACTTGGATTCCCATGTTCTTGGCAATTTAATCAGTTAAGAAATAGTTTCTGAGTACCTAAAACTATTTATCCATGGGATCTGGGAGATATGGAGACATACAAAGTCCATCCGTGCCCCTGACTTCTATCCACATCTAAGCTATAATACAGCCAGATAGAATCAGCTCTGAAAACAGCCCCATGTTAGTTCTGTCGCTGTCTCCTCTATGACCCTGAACAAGCTCACAATCTTTCTAATTTGCAACTTTGTCATCTGTAAAATTCAGGTAATAATGTTTGTTCTTATGACAAATTCAAGAGTAATGGACTCCACAAGGTGCTAAAAGGTCTATCACCCAATAAGCTCAGTGTGCGTTTGCAGACAGTGCCATCCTAAAAGCCACAAGACATGCATACAGAACATGACCCAGTGCTAGTGGGTAAGCCCGGACTCTGTTCACTCCCAGCAGAATAGTGAAGTTTTGGTGCTGTGCAGTCATATGGAAGCTGGTTCAGAGATTTTGTTCTGTAGGAGAAAAAAAAAACAAACCTAGAGTAGCTTAGTTTAGTTACTTGTCAATTCTGTGATCCTAGACAGAGGTCAGAAGTGACCTCCCTGAGCCTTGGTGTCTTTTTTCTTAACTGTGTAGAATATATTCCTACTAGTCATGTGGAACTAGTAGCACTTGCCACCAAGAAAGTACGGATCAGGGCTGGAGAGATGTCTCAACGGTTAATAACACACGTAGCTCTTCAGAGGTTCCCAGCACCCACATCAGATAGCACTCAACTGCCTGTAACTCTAGCTCTGGGGGAGATAATGCCCTCTTCTGACCTCTGATGAACTCATTTGCAAATACCCACACCGAAACACATAATAACAAAAAATTAAATCAGGAATAAATCACTGCTAGAATAAAACAAAAGGTATTTGATTGTTTAGTTACAGCAAGTACTCAAAGGTACTTTTAAATTTTCATCAGTTTAAAAAGCAGTATCTGAGCTGGTAAAATGGCTTAGTGGTTAAATTAGCTCGCTACCAAGTCTACACACCTGACTTGGATCTGTGGGAACCACACAGCAGAAAGAGAGAACCAACTCACAAAAAAAATGGTCTTCCACCTCCACATGGTCACCTGACATGCATGTATACACGAACAGAACCTTGACCAGCAAACATGAACCATCTTCCAATTGCCATCTGTGATTTAGCTTTGTAATATATAATATAGAGAATGCAGTGAACTTGATTTGGGCTACGAGAGTTCCTTTCATTATCATGCAACTCTTTATGGATGCCACTTTTTTTTTTAATAATAGATGCATGCTTTCTCTTAGGCTTGTATATTTAAAATATTATAAGATAATTTCATATTGGAGAATAAGACTAGGACTTTTTTCCACTAGAGAAGCTGATGTGGTTCTCAGGTTTGGGAAATATTGATGAATGCAGACTTTTATCTTTTATCTGATTCATCTTTTTTTATCTCAATTCTACAAGATTTATAACCAGCAGAAAAGAAGCCGAGCTAACCCGCTGGGAGGGGGAGAGCCTTAAGATGGTGGGATTTGAACTAGCTTTGAAAGAAGGTTAGAATTCAGAGTGTGAATGACACCTGGCTACAACCCACACCACCCAGGTGATTTTTATTTTTATATTTAATTTTTTATCATGGTATCATTCTTTTTTTGACTTTTATCATCCAACATGGCTGCACGAGTCTGAGAAAAAAAAATACACAGAACCACTGAAGAATTCACACAACTTCTGTCCTTACTAAAATGTATTGAATTCTTTATTCTGCTCTCTTATGGTTCAGAATCGGCAGAGGTGGGTTCTAATGATGGTAGAATTGTTTGTTGACACTCCAAACCTCCCCCCCCCCCCGCGTTTTCTTTCTTTTCCTCTCTTTCTCTCTCTCCCCTGTTTTCCTACTTTTCTTTCTTCCTTCATTCCCACTGGAAACAGTATTTTTCTGTGTAGCTCAGGCTAGTCTGGAATTCACTATGTAGCCCAGGCTAGCCTCAGACTCAAGATCTTCCTGCTTCTGCCCCTGAGTAGGGTGCCGAGAATACCGCTAAACGCCACCACCATGCCTGTTTCTTGATTTTGTTGTTGATGGCTGAAAACAGGGCTTCCAACATGTAAGGCAAGTGCTCTACCACTGAGCATATCCACCTCATCATTTATTCTTCTCTCTTGAAGTCTACCCCACACCATCTTGGATTAAGTTAAGAAATATAAGGTGCTTATAGACTTCTAAATCAGTCTCCATTTTCAAAATTGAGAGACAATTCACATACCATACAGTTTACCATTTAAACTGTATAATCCCGAATAATTTTTGTTTTGGTTATATTGGGCAGCAAAGACCATGAGCAATTTAAGAACATTTTCATCACCCAAACACCCCAGTTCTGAGTCTGGGACAGCATAGACATTACTAAAATGTTTGTCTTAGATCTCTTGAGTAAATTGGGAGCATGGGGACTTTGGGAGAGGGTTGAAGTGGAGGGGAGGGTCAGGGAGGAGAGCAGAGAAAAATGTAGAGCTCAATAAAAATAAAAAAAAAATGTTTGCTTTGCAAGCACGAGAGGCTAAGCCAGCTCCCCAGGACCCATATTAAACAAATAAACAAAATAAAAACAAATTAAAACAATAAACTGGCTTAGTGGTGCGTGTGTTTCTAATCCCAGCTTTTAGAAGGTAGATCTCCATGCTTCAGTAGCCAACGCGCCTGGTCTACTTAGCTGTAGGTCAGTGAGAGACTCTACCTCAAATAAACAGGGAGGATGGCGCTGGAAGAACAATGGCTGAGCCCTTCCTTTGGTTTCCGCATGCATGTGTGCACATATGCATATGGACGATTCATGTTGAGAAGTCTTTAAGCATTGGTAATCATTCCTCCCTTGCCCACACCCACCTCGCATCTCCATCTCTCAACCACTCACACTCAGACAAGCACTATTACTTTCTGCTTATTTACATTCATAGACTTGCATGTAAGTCTCTGGATACATTTCCCCTATTCCTTCTATCTAACCATAGTTAAATATGTTTTGATCAGCTTCTACCCATCCTATGTTTCCTCTTGATCAGCCTCTGGTCACCACCATTCTTCTCGCTACTTCTGTACTATCAACATGTTGAAATTCCACATGGAGGAGGCTTATGTACTATTTGTACTTCTGCACCTGGCTCATTTAGCATTCTATTCTACAGGCTCACCCACGTTGTTCCACATAGTGAGATTTCATCTTGTCTATGCCCGAATTTTTTCCATTGTTTATATACGATTGTCTTCGTTATTGCTGTGATAAAATACCATGACCATAAACAACTTAGGGAGCAAAGGGTTTATTTCACTTATACATCTACATCAAGTTCATCCTCAAAGGAAATCAGGGCAAGAATTGAAGCAGCATAGAACGTGGAGGCAGGAGTTAATGCAGAGGCCATGGAGGAGAGCTACTTGCTGGCTTGCTCCTCCTGCCCTGCTTGGTTTGTTTTCTTATACACACCAGGACCACCTGCTACTGACAGTACTGGTTCTACCGACTCTACCCAAAATAGGCTGGGCCCTCCCACATCAATCATCAGTTAAGACAATACCTTGCAATCTTGCCTACAGGCCAATCCTATGGAAGCATTTTCTTGAATAAGATTTCTTCTTCCCAGATGACCCTACTTTGTGTCAAGACAACATAAAGCCAGCCAGAACACTGTGTTGGTTCACTCGCTCTTCAGCTGAAGGACAATCAGGTTAATTCCACACCTTGACTACAATGAATATATCTACCCAGATGTGGCTCACTGCATCATATGGTAGGTAGTGTAATTTTCAGTATTTTAAGGAATGGGCATGCTTTTCAAATGGTTGTATTAATTTATATTCTCCCCAAGAGTATGCAAATATTTAATTGTCTCCATATCCTTGTTGGAATGTTTCACCTTTTTCCCTTTCAGTAATTGCCACATGAACACACATGAGGCTCTCTCTCTTTGTGGCTTTGATTTGTATTTCCATGAATGATCAGGGGTGTTGAGAATTTTGCCATATGCTTGTTGGCTACTCTTCCACTCCCACATCGTTAGAAGAGTGTCTACTTAGGTCTTTGCCCATTTTAAAAATAGGATTGCCTGTTTTCTTGCAATGGAGTTGTTTGTGTTTCTTATGAATTTTAATTAGTCCATTTTCAGATGTACAGTTTGCCAGTGTTTTCTCCTATTCTGTATCTTTTTATCTTCACTGTTTTGGTTATTTCTTTTGCTGTACATAAGCTTTTGGCTGTGCGTAATCTCATTTGTCTGTTTTTGCTTTTGAGATCATAGCCAAAAGTACTTTATCATAGAGCTTATCTTTTATATGTTCCTTCAGAAAGTATTATTTCAGAATTGACTTTTAAAAATAAATTTATTTTTAATCATGTGTCTGTGTGTGGGTGTGTACATCTCAGCGCAGGTACCCATGGAGGCTAGAAGAGGGTGTTACTTTCCTGAAGTTGGAGTTACAGGTAGTTGTGAGCCACCTAGCGTGAGTACTGGGAGGTAAATTCGGTTCTTCTGAAAGAGCAGTGTGTGGCCTTCACCACTAAGGTGTCTGGCTAGCCCTTCCTTTATGCTTCCTCCTAGCAGGTTCACAATCTCAGGTCACATATCTAAGTCTTTCCTTATTTTGAGAGTTTTTTTTTTAATCTTAGAGAACTACATTCTTCTGTATGCAGACAATCACTTTTCCCAAGACTGTTTATTGAAGAGATTATCCTTTTCCTCATTGTGTATATTTGGGATTGTGCTGGTTTGTTTTATGTCAACTTGTCACAAGCTAGAGTCATCGGAAAAAGGGGAACCTCAACTTCGAAAATGACTCCATAAAATCCCACTGAATTTTTTTGTAGCTCTGTGCAAATTTTGTGATTGTTTTTGTAGGTCTGTAATAATTGTCATTAGTACTTAAGGGGATACATTGAATCTGTGTATCACTTTGGGTGATATGGACATTTTAACAAATGTATCTTCCCAATTCAATAACACAGAATATCTTTCTATTTATTTGTGTCTTTTTTGATGTCTTTTTTAAAGTTTTCAACATTGAGGTATTTAATTTTCTTAAGTTTACTTATTTATGTTAGTTTTGTTGCTCCTGTAAATACTATTTTTCAAATTATTTTATAATGAGTTTGTTATTATAAAAACACAATTTATTTTTTATTCCTACAATTTTAGTCAGGTAATTTATTAGATATAAGTTTTCATAGAATATTTAGGGTTTTTCTTTATGTAAAATTATGTAGTCTGAAAGCAATTTAACTTCCTACTCTGGTTTGGTTTACTTTAATTTGGTTTCTCTTGCCTAATTGCCCTGGCAGGGACTTCCAATGCTATGTTGAATATAAGCAGTGCAAGGGGATATGACTGCCTTTTCCTAGCTCACACTAGAAACACATCTTCCTTTTTTCAGTTCCTCTTCATGTACGCTGTGTGCTTGTCATTTCAGTCCTTCATTGCTGAGTTTTAGTCCTTTCAAATCTATTTTTAAGATCATTTACTTTTATTTTGTGTATATATCTATAGAATATATAATGTTTTGCCTCCGTGGAATATCTGTGCCCCACGTGTGTGCAGTTCCCATGGAGGCAGAAGAGGGCATCAAAGTCTCTGGAACTGAAGTTACAGACAGTAATGAACTACCATGAGGGCTCTGGGAACCCAGCCTGAGTCCTCTGCAAGAGCAACACAATCTCTTAAACACTGAGCCATCTCTCCAACCCTGCCACTAGTTTTTGAGACTTTTAACATTTGCAACAACTGAAAGAACGTGATCATTTCTGCCCTCCACTCTCTATGGCTTTTAGATTGCTTTTCTCACCCAGATGGCTGCATGGGCATCCTTCTTCCTGCATAGCTCTAAGTGGAGCTGTGAGTCTGCTTAAGAAGGAGATGCTTTCCAATTAGAGTGACTCTGGTCTTCGGTTGGAAAAGACAGAGCTAAGTAGAGGTTAGGGAGAGATCTCTTTGCTACAGAGGTGCCAAATAGAGCAGAGAAATGAAATAGTTACACATGGTTTATATATGTATATATACCATGCCAATAGAGTCAGGTCCTGCAGTGGGCAGTATGTGGGAGAGACTGAGCCAGAACCAGAATCCCTCAATTGTTGGCTCCAAACCCATAGGCAGCATTTGGACACTAACAGTGGAGATAGGCATGGGTATGGTATGTCTTCGAGAAGGAGATTACTATGAGGTAAAAAGCATGTTCATGTCAATCTAGAGAGCATCTACACTTGCTAGAGTGTAAAGAACATTGACTGAATTCAACTGGACAGAGATTAAACAAATCAAATAAGCCAGGTTGTTAGTCATGGTTAGTAACCACCTTTCTTTTCCCACAGGTAATGACAATTCTGACATTCCCCTCAAAGGGATGCTGGTGAACTCTAATCAGGTCTGGCTA
This sequence comes from Arvicola amphibius, assembly GCF_903992535.2. Taxonomy (NCBI): domain Eukaryota; kingdom Metazoa; phylum Chordata; class Mammalia; order Rodentia; family Cricetidae; genus Arvicola; species Arvicola amphibius. The sequence continues at coordinate 137,178,009 of NC_052049.1, read as the reverse complement.
AAGCCCCAGCTTGGCTCATGGCTGCCTACATTTTGGTTAGATTCATAAAGACAAAAGAAAGATCTTAATATTGTTCACAGTTCCCACAGGCGTAGCTCAGGCCTACTGCATCCCACTGGGACCGAAACCACACTGTTCCTGCACGTACATTTTTGCCAGTACTGGGCAATAGCTTGTTCAGCAAGAGTCTTCCCAGGATAGCTACTGCAATCAACTTTTTCACTTTGGGTTTCTACTGTAAAGAACCTGTCTGAAGGTCTCACGCAGAGAATTCAATTTATATCATCCAAATAGGTGAAAAGCAAAGTATACCCCACTGGCTCCCGGGGTTGGGAGCAGCCACCATATGTACCTTCACTGTTTCCTGGTTTCTGGAAATTCATGTTATAATTAAAAAACCATTAATAGGAAACGTCAGTGAGAAGAAGCAATTAGTTAAAGTATTATTTAAGGTTATTCTACACTCCAGCTATCAAAAGCAATCACTTACTCCGAGTAAAAACAATCTTTACTCATTATTAAAGGCTTAAGTATTTACCAAAAATTGGAAAATACAATAGGGTTTTCTTGGATTCTCTTCTAGGGAACAATTTCCTGACCCAACACCTCAAATGCTGTCATAGGCTCTAAAGATAAACGTTTAACTTTCCAACACAAACAGTTTATACATTGTTCTGTGAGCTCCTTCTTGTATATGGTTCTTTATAGGTTGAACGTATCTCTTTTGTTTAGTGCACCATGATCGGAGCTACAGAGAATTTCATGAACATTTTTTTTCTTGAGGACCTTCAGTTCTTTCTCCTTGAAGCTATAGATTAATAACAACAAGCATAAAAATGATACTGAATGTAATTTAAAGGTGTGAGGACTTTTATGCTTTAATTTGACATCTTATTTTTAATTTATAATATTTTTATTCATACATTTGTGTCTCTGTGTGTATATATGTGTAGGTGGCTTCACAGGCCAGAAAAGGGCATCATATTCTCTGGCGTTTCAGCTAGAGGTGGGCATGAGATGCCCAACCATGAAGTGGGCACTGGGAACCAAACTCAGGTTCTCTGCAAGAACAGCAGAAGCTCTTAACTTCCCACCCATCTCTCCAGATTCCTAATTTGATCTCTCAATAGCGTATGAATAGCCAAGGGATTCTATGAAATACAAAGTAAGTAGAGGCATTACTAGCTATATCCAATTAAGGAAGAAGAACCATTTCGCCTCAAGAGCTTTGATTACTTACTCTCAGGCACAGAGCTTTGATGGAACTAGAACTAAGTCATGAGGTTCTGGAAACACAGCAAAGTGTCCTATCTTCCTATGGTAGGCTTTTTAGTTCTAGCATACTCCCAGCTCCCTTGTGCTGCAGTAGCCTAAGGATATGTGTGTGTAAGGATCTTCTAAGCTGGAATATGTCCTTTTAAATTTCATCAAAACCACTGGTTTCATGGATGTGCCAAGTGTGGTGGTGTACTCCTGCAACCCCAGCTCCTCAGGTAAAATCGGCGAGCTACCAGTTCACGGCTTGCCTGGAGACAAGAGCAAGTCTGAAGTCAACTTCAGACAGTTGGTGAGACGCTGTTTGTAAGAATGTTTGGAAAGAGTTGAGGATACAGCTCAGTAGTATCTAGCATGTACTAGGGACTTCGTCCAACCCCCTGAACTGCAAATAAAACAGAAAATCATTAAAGTAAAATAAAAATATGAATCTGTACAAGTATATCTTAAGGATGTTTAATATCTACATGTATAAACACATGCACTCAGCAAAAAAAATACTAACAAATTGAAGCTAAATAGTGTTATCGAACAGTCACAAAGGGCGTTTAAAAAGAAAAGCATTGTTAGAGATAGAAATATTACCTATGCAATGACAAGTTATGTAGTTCAAAAGCAAGCTACTCTTCTCAATTTAGCTCTAAAAATAAGGATATAGGAGATTTAAATATATAATTTACTATAATGATACCTCTTACACTCAGCATTGAGCAAGAATATAGAACACTTGAACAATGCCATCAATATGCTTAATATAATGGAAAGAAATAGAATCTATGTTCAGCAACTAGTGATTTAAACTATCTCATGCAAAGAGAAATCATTTATGGAAACTGACCAAGGAGCATGTCTTATAAATCAGAACCAAAAAGTTATAATAGATTCCAAACAAATGATATCATATAGATAACATTTCTGAATAAAGTACAAGTAACTTAGGAATCACATGAAAAAAGAAAAATTACCAAATACTTCTAATATGAAAATCCTGTCTCTGAATAATTCAAGGAATATATTAGAAAGAACAAATGAAATATTTAGAGTCAAATACTAATAGATATAATGTATAGGATGTAGCAACAGGGATATACATCTAAAACTTCATACCTTGACTATCTCTTTGGAAAAAAAAATCGGTGAACCAATAGCCAAACAAATAAAATTAGAAAACAGAATTAAAACAATAATGTATACAGTAACTTTCATTCTTTTTTGTAAGTTTTATTTCTTCATGTATGGGTGTTTTGTCTGCATGTATGTCTGTATACCATGTGTGTGCCTGGAGCCCCTGGAGGCCAGGAGAGGGTGTCAGATCTCCTGGGGCTGGAGTTACAAATGGTTACGAGCTGCCATGTGGGTACTGGGAATTGAACCCAGGTCCACTGGAAGAGCAGCCAGTGAGTGTTCTTAACCACTGAGCCATCTCTTTATTAATAATGATTTCCATTCAAGTCTACAATGGAAAAGACTACCCCTCCTTCTGAGTATAATTATTCTAGCTGGATAATGTCCACAAATAGAACTTCTTGAAGGTGTTAGAGGTCAACTCAGTAAGACAGGACACGAGAGCAATTCTCAGAGAGAAGGAACACACACAGGGAATGGAAAGGGCAGAGGTCAGAACCTGGAGAATATAGAAACTGAAGTTGGAAGTCAGGTCTGGAGAGAGGGAAGGTGGGCAGGGCCTGAAGAACCTTGATTTCAAAGACATAGAAAGGGCAGAGGGTTGAGTCTGAAATTCCTATGCAGTTTTCCTCAGGGCCAGCAGGGAGTGACCTATCAGATTTGGAACAGAGACTGGCATTTGCTAGCTGAATGATTCACTAGAGGCTTTGGTTGTAGAGAAAGACAAGAGCCCCAGGTACCTGCTATTATGTAGGGACCTGAGCAACAGGTAGACTTCCAGCAGAGACACCAGATGAAGAGCTGAAGAATCAGAACCATGCCGGGGGACTAAAAGCAGGCTGAAAATATAGATCTAAAACTGAAACCCAACGTCCATCTGTACTCCACTCAGTAATACAGAAAATAAAATAACCTTTCTCTTTTAGAAGATAGGCTCACTTAGAACCCTTCCATTTTATTAACTGTACACAGCATATGCAAAATTCAATTTAAAATTTCTGTACATGTTTGGGTATAGAACCAAAACAAAGTGAACAATAAAAGGCAATAGGAAGAGTCCCATATGTCCCGCACCCCACACTGAGGAAAAGAGAGAATATTTTTGTCAGAGGATATAGCACAAAATTGTTAGGAAAGTTTTACAAAGTTTAATAATTGAAGTGAGAAATGTAAAAAGAATCCGTTGAATAGTCAGGCATAATAGAAGAAAGCATTAGTGAACTGATAATATAGATGAGCACAGAAATTTCTGAGAGGTTCAATATAAAAAAGTCAGCCACATTGTATTTGTGAACATCTGCTCTCTCTGAACTCATGAGCACCCCCATACACAATTAAAATAATACAAACAACTCGTCAATAAAAGTTACTGATGCCATCATCCACATGATAAAGCAAAAATAAAATGGAATCCTCATTTTACACTGTTCTCCAAAATGGACTGTAGGTAGACTTACAAGTTATTTTTTTTAAAGCCAAACTTTTATTTTTCAAAAGATGGTATTTTTGAATTCATGCAGAAAGATGTCTTACCAAGTAAGATAAGCACAAAGATTCATCAATAGACAGACAGATTTGGTTAGGACAAGCTGGATACTTCTGTACACCAAGAGTCACAGATAAAGTGAAAGACAGATCTCAGACTGGGAGGAGACAACTCCAGTGGTACCACTCAGTATTAACTAGCTTGAAGCACCCTGTCAATCAAGAAGGGACCAGACCAGAAAAGGATGCTCAAATGTGAAAGCAAAAAAAAAAAATGTATAACTAAGGAAGCAAGACATAACTGCAAGCTGAGAGGAGCAACAACTTCAAAATGGAAACTGTTAATACGCCGAGCACCCTAGAATTGGTGGCAGGGTAAGATGGTATTTATAACTGGTGGGAGGGCGAAGGCTTTGTAAGTGTAGAAAGCAGTTTGATAAAAATCAATTAAGCCAACAATGTAGATTTCTGATTATCCAACAATTCCTTTTCCTAGATATTTTTTCTGCAAGAATTCTTGCACATGTGGGCAAGTTGCCTTGTAAAAAGAAAGCTGATAACAGCATTTTGGGTAATTGCAAAAGAAGAGGGGAGGGGACAAACCTAAACATGTATAAATGGGACAATAAATTATTAAACTTGGTAATGCTCATGCCATCAGATGTGACACAGAGTTGAACAGAGATCCAGACACAATATGGCCAGATAAAAGTGTCATTAAAAACAAACCAGATACTGTGTGTGACATCATCTTAAACATTTAAAAATGCATGAAATAACAGAGCATAGCTCAGAGGAACACATACGTGTTTAAGGAACCTAAACTCACCAGACTCAGTAGTGTTTATCTCTGGGAATGGTGAGGAACGGACAGTAATTGGGACTGGAGAGATACTTGGGGCCTTCAGAAACATTTATACAATTTTATTGAAGCTGGACAATGGCTGTAGAGATATCAATCACATGACCCTTTGTATCTTTGTTTGTTTTTGAGACAAGATCTTTCTATGTAGCCTGGCTGTTCTGGAACTCAATATGTAGACCAGGTTGTACTTGAACCCACAGAGATCCACCTGCCTCTGCCTTCTTAGTGATGGGATTATAGACATGCACTACCATCCCTGGCTGACCTCTGTATTTATTTATACCTGAAGTATTTTGCTACAGAACAATCTTGTGATCATCTCTAACTAGAAGAGCTTGTACTTGTCAGAAGCAAGTACTTAACATTTAGAGATATCTCTACAACCCAGGGCACAGCTGAGAAGTGCGTGGAAGGTGACTGCCAAGCCTAAGTTAACAGCAAAAAGATAGAAAGCACCCCTGGAAATCCACCCTCAGAGGAGAGACTCGCCACATAGAAAAAAAATGGAAGAATTCACAGCCGAAGAACTTTGGAAAACAGTACGTTTCAAGAGACTTCAGAAATAAATCTGTTTAAAAATGGTCAAGAGACAACAGTCAGCAGATTTGATGTGAGAAGATGTAAACAGAGGAACCCAAGGCAAACATAAGCATAGATCCTAGAAGCAGTAAGGTTTGCTATCATAACCGTAGACTCAATAGGACATGTCAAAACTGACAAAGACTAAGGGGGAGATATAAGTTCACCCTCAGATGCCCTGGGACACGTGCAGCCAGCTGAGAGGCTGCTCAACAGGACTGAGGTCCCTGAAGAGCAGATGTCCGTCAGCGGACTGCAGCCTCAGCCCACTTGGAGGAGTCAGTCTGCCCTTTTTGACTACTTGACAATTTCAGAGGTTCCGAGCCGGTCTTGTGCTAATGTGATCTAACCCTTGGAATGAATCTCTTTAAATTTCCTTCCAACTGTTTCTATGTCCCTGAGCAAACCCTGATTGGTGGGGTAGATGAATTAAAGTCACATGGGTGTTGGAACGGACCGCCATGGTGAGGTAAGCGCAAACAAAAATGCTCTTTGTGAGCAACAGAGCTGAGACATAAAACAGGATGAAGGGATGGAGAAATGGTTGGAGCAAGCAATGCACAGTAGTGGAGAGAGTGATCCTATAATGGACAAGCCAAGCATGTTGCCAATCTGGAAACTCAAACATCACTGGGCCAAGATTTCCATCAGCACGATATCTATCATCTATCTATCTGTCTGTCCGTCCATCCATCCATCCATCCATCCATCATCTATCTATCTATCTATCTATCTATCTATCTATCTATCTATCTATCTATCATTTTAATCTCTCTGTATGTATGCATGTGTATATGTATTTGGGGGCATGTGGATATGTGTGCCCCATAGTACATATGTAAAGGTCAGAGGATGACCTTTGGTGTGGGTTTTCACAGTGCGCTTTGAGACAGGGTCTTTTGTTTGTTGCTGTCTATGCCAGGAGAGCTGGCCCATGAGCTTCTGCGATTCTCCTGTCTCCATTTCTCATCTTGCTGCAGAAGCACTGGGATTACAGATGTGCACCGCTGCTCTTGGCTGTATATGAGTTCTGAAGACCTAAACTCGGACCCTCAAGCTTGACAAGCACTTTACCTCCCGAAACCCTTGCACAAGGGCAGTGTTTTATTTTCTTTTATGAATTCACCCTAAAAGTGGAATACAAATGTTTGGACTCAAGGCTTAAAGGAATGGCTGTGAGAATTCTTAGTTCTTATAGCAGAAACCATACCTCTTGTCTAATCTTAAAGCTGTCATGACTTCAGCTGACAAACAGGAGACAGGACTGTTCTTAGAGGCGGTCCCCTTTAAACCTATTATCTGAATTTTTCTCAGCAAAACGTTCTGAAAATTTCAGTATTTTGTCTCCAGCTCTCCTATCTAGTAATCCTTAGGTAACATCGTAGATTTGGGGAGAGTGACTGAAATTGCAGAAATAGTACCAGTGACAAAAATAGCAATAATACCAATAGCAATTCCTAAAATAAAAATCTGTTCAGTCTACTTAGAAGCCTTCTCAAACTTGGCTTTGTTTCTCTAAAGTTGTAGCAGTCTTGTTTCCCTGATCCAAATGCAACGACTCAGAAACATGAGACCATTGAGTTACTCTATGTGGGAAACCCTCCAAACGACTCCCTTATGTTTGGACTGGCCCCTAAATAGTTGGTACTATTTGGCTGCTTTGCTTACAGCACACCTATAGAGGAGGGATTCTTGCTAAGCCTACAAATTGACTTCACACAGCCTCTTGAATGTCAAAGCCGGAGGGTGGTGCATGCATTTCCCAGGAAGCACGTTTGGCTTGGAGACATTTTTAATTTTTTAGAAATGTGTATGGGTGTCATTCCTGCATGTATATCTGTGTGCACTGTGCATGCTTGGTGCTTGGGGAGGCCAGTAGAGGGCATATGATTCCCTGGAACTAGAGTAAACGATGGCTGTAGTAGCCATGTGTGTGCTAGGAATCAAACCTGGGTCGTCTCCAAAGCCGGTACTTTTAAACATTGAGCAGTCTCTCCAGCCCCTGACTTAGAGACATTTTAAAATGAGGCTCTTAAATCTCTAGAAACTCAGACCTTGTGTCCGGGGAGCCCTGAAGGTCCAGGAACTGAGCCACAGGTGTGGTCATTTTGGCCCTGTCCCGAACAGAATGTTTCCTGCGAGGGAGGAGGCTCTAAGCCGACACAGGTGAGCTATCACCTGGAGTTTGGTTCTTCTCTGGACTTACATTAACTTTGCCCCAGTCATTTACCTGCTCTTGGTCTCGGTTTGTTGGTTATTCCTAGAGATTAGACCATCCTTCCCCTTTGCATAGACTAGACTAGCTCATTCAGGACTAAAATAAGGATGTAAACACACTTTGAATTATGCCTAACATCTCAGCGAGCACCTGCTGCTTGGCCATGTGCTGTGTCACTGTTTTTCCTGTTCTTCCTCCAGTCTGACGCTCTTGAAAACCTATTTTTAATTAAAAATTAATTAAAATATAATTATGATTTTCCCTTCCCTTTTATATCTACTCTAAGTCTTTCCATGTCCCCTCTTTTCAACATTTTCTCATGCCCCTCCCTCTCAAACTGATGGCCTCTTTCTTCTTGTTTTTTATTGTTACACACACACACACACACACACACACACACACACACACACACCACAAACATGTAAATACAACCTGCTGAATCCATTTGGTATTGCTTGCATGTATAAAATTCAGGGCTGATATCTTTGTATTGGATAACCAATTAGAGGGCACATCCCTCGAAGAGACTGGTTCGCTCTCTCTCAAACATCATCAGTTGCCTGTAAATTTTTTCCCATTCTGCATTAGCATGTGTATTGGTGTTTTTCATCATTCAGGTCTTATTTAGGCAGCCGTATATTGAGGTATCATGGATGTACTTCCCTGTCATTTCCAGTCTTATAATCTTAACCCGCTTAATTTTATGGTAGACTTCCCAGCCCTCTGGCTCTTACAATCTTTCTGCCTGCTCTCCTGTGATGTTTCCTGAACGTTAGGTGCAGTAGCTGTGTTGTAGAGGTACCTGTTGGGGCTGAGCATCCCACAATTAGTCAATCTCTGCATTATGAGCAATTGTGGTTTCCTGTAATTATCTCAGTTTGCTGCAAAGAGAGACGTTTTAGGACCGAGAGATACATTTACCTGCCTTGATTCTGTATTCCCTGCCTTTCCCGTCATGTCTTCTAGGAACTGAAGTGGAAAGGATGCTAGACCAGGGATCACTTCAAGAATTAGCTTCTGAGAGAGGAATAGTAAACTTGGCTTTTGCAGAGTACTTTATGGTTATTTTTAATTTTAATATTACATTTATTCAGGGGAGAACCTACTCCTATTACTCTGCTAATGAGACAGAGTATTAAACTGAGTCCTAATGACTTCTCATTATACCCATAGATTAGTGCTTCTATATATTTCTTCTCTTTCCAAGATACATTATAAAAAGTACTGTATTTCATCAGCACAGATCCAGGGAGAAGTTTTCACCACGTGTTTCCTTTGGAAACTAAGGCACAGAGAGATCAGGAGTCCAAGGTCAATTGAGGGGTATATGGAAGAATAAGACTTGGTGGTAAATACATTATTTAGTCACACAGAGAGCAGATATGCATCATCAAAAGAAAGTGACATCTCCTTTCCCATGTCCAAGGACCTCAGAAGAACTGGCTGCCTGCCCTTATGCCCGTTCTCAGTTCTCAGTCGGGATTTGACCTTGCCGAGTCTCTCACTGCTGACTCTGCTCACGCCCCTTCAGCTTGATTCATTCTGGCCCCAGTGGGCCCTTTTTGGGGAAAGGCCCATCTGGGCATGTTCAATACATTCCCCTGTCAAGCAGGAGAAAGAGCTGCCCTTGCAGAATGAGGAAACTTCCAAGAGGCCTCTGGCCAGAAGTCAGTTCATGATTTTGAGAACAGCATCTCGTCTGAACATCGATTAACAAGCCTGTTGCTTATTACACCACAGACACTGCTACATATGTTCTCATTCTCGCTATGGCAATGGGTTCTATGGGGCAGAGAGCTGCTTTAGTTCTGAAGTTGCCTTTCCATGCATAAGCACTGTACCTACGTTGATGGAGGTCTCTATTGACTTGTTCTTCTGTTGCTGTGATGACACACGCAGAGCAAGGACAACCTGGGGAGGAAAGGGCTTATTTGGCTTACACTTTCAGGTCACAATCCATCAGTAAGGGAGTCGGGGCAGGAACCCGGAGGCAGAAACCATGGAGGAAGGCTGCTCACTGGCTTGCTGACACCCAGGTTTACATTAGGCTACGCTCTTTAAACAGCCCATGCCTGTCAGCCTAGGGATTGTGCTGCCTACAATAAAATGTACCCTGCTACATCAATAGCATTCAAGACAATTCGCCACAGACTTAGTCATGGGATAATCTGGCCAGGGTAGTTCCTCAGTTGACCTTTTTCCCCCAGGTACATTAACAACCAACGTCAGCCATCACAAGATCCTCCCACATGTCAAGTGTTCTTGGAAAATAAGGGTTGGGAGGGCTGTTTCCAGGTGTCTCAGAGATGATGTAACAGCTCATAGGCCTTTGCACAGAGTGTTCTGTTCGGTAGTTAGCGGGAGGAGGGACTAAGAAACATTAGCTCCATAACTGGATTGTCTGCATTGACATGACGTCACAGTCGACAGACGCCATGCTCGTGGACTGCACAAGTGAGTGACAAATCAAAGCTCTTGAAAAATCATAACATTTTAAGTAAGTTTATAATTTCATATTGGTTGATGGGTGGTGACCTGGAAATATAAGCCAAGTCCCTCCCCAAAGTTGCTTTTAGTCAGAGTGGTTCATCAGAGCCACAGGAAGGCAAACTAGAACATCTAAAGTTCCAGAAGGGAATGCTGAGCATGGGGGAGGCTGTGCTTGTATGAGGTCAGGGAGTACATGGCCATCTCTTTATTTCCTGTTTGCTTTTCAAATTTTAAATTTGTTTCTTGAGAATTTTATACATGAGAGTTGAAGTAATATAGTTATATCATTTCCATCCCATACCTCCAACTCTCCCTGTGTCTGTTTCTTTGTGGCCCAACCCTTCTCAAATAAAACAACCATCCTCCTAACAAAACACACATCAGAAACCAAAGTTTTCCAGAGCAGGGCCCTTATTCACTGCTAGATTCCCAGCTCCCTTTTTAGAGTGGCACTTCATAGGCCTTTCTTGATGGGATGAGAAGTGAGTTCTATCTGGACCAAAGGAGTTTGGTTTCTGAGGAATTGTGATGACGAGCGGTGATTCCTCGGACACAGAGGACACTGGGTAAACATTAGAGAAAAGGACAGAAGCCAACAAGGTGTGAAGCCATGGAAGTGAGCAGGTCACCTGGCAGTCATGAGAAGGTCCTCGGTGACTAGAAAAAAGTCGGAGTTAGGGACAAAATCAGTGCCAGTTGTTGGGTGGTGGAGTCTTTATTATGATGTACGCAGAAGAGGAAGCCAAGAAGCCAAGAAGTCAGGAGATCCAGCAACACTTTCTGCCTAGGAAGCACCTGTGCCCCTTCTGTGTATGGGAACTGCACAGAACACTCCACATATCTCATTTCATCCATATTGCGTGCTTGTGAGATGCATTTTTCTAATTAATGGTTATGAGCACCGAAGTTGACTGATAATCTTGGAACTTCTGGTTCAATTGGTATCCACTGTAACTTCCCCTCTTTCTGATCTAAATTCTTAGAAATGACAGAAAATGGAAATCACATCAATGCTGAAAAATCAGCAGAGAAAGCCAGATGGACTGGAAGAAATAGAAAGAAATGCCTCTCCCTCCTCCCAAGATTGTTTGGGTGGAGTTCTTTGTGGAGGTGGGGTGCCTACCCAGTACTGTACCCTAGGAGAGGTGGTATCCTGCATCCCCAGAGGAGAAGGAATCCTAAGCAGAGGCCAGAGTTGGTGGTAGCTGGTCAGCAAGAGCAGCTGGGTTGCCATCTGACCGCACAATCCTTTGGCAGGTGACAGCAGCTAGGATAGAGAGACGCGTTAAGGCATTGAATCTGAGGCAGGCAGGACTATGCCAGCATCCATATCTTCCCTCCCTGACCAGCACCAGAAACAGCACAATTGTGTAGCACACAATCTGGAATTTGAGGCTCAGCAGTACATCCTACCCCTCTTCTTGCCCAAGCAGTGTGTGTGCACAGATAGTCTCAACCATCTGATAAGGGGTTTAAGCACAGAAATGGGTCCCCAGTGATGAACTGCTAATGAGAAATGAATTCTGAATCTGAATAGACAGCTAATACTTTAAATCTCCATTTTACTTTAAGTCTCCAAGGTCAGCCCTCATTCCACTATGCCAAGCTATGTCCTAGACTGTATTTATGTTCACGGCATTGATTGGACTTGCATTTTGACACCCAAAGCAACCCCCCGAAACAATAGAAAAGGCTGTGCAATTTTCTTTGGACTATGTACATTCAATACAGACACAGTGAGTACTGTGTGTGTGTGTGTGTGTGTGTGTGTGTGTGTGTGTGTGCGCGCGCGTGCACGCACGCGTGTGTGTGTGAGCTTCCCAGGTCTGGGGATTGAATAGTGTATTCAGGAAGGGCATGAGCAATGAAACATCAATGCTGGTTCTGATCCACCTGAAGAATGTGACTCAACAATGCGTGGAGAAGAAGGGGGCCCTGAAACACTGAGTTTGAGTTGTATTGGGATTGTCCTATCAAATCCCATAAACTTCTCATCTTCATGGTTCTGGAGAGGTGTTCCATCATGTGTTAGCACTGCTCTAGAGGAGGCATGAGGAAAGCATCCCCCCCCCTTGTCCCTTGCAGCTTCAGGTGGCTTCCTGAATCCTTCAGCGTTTCTTGGTTTGCTGCTTTGTAACTCCAATCTCTCTTCCACTTCTAGCAGCTTCTCAGAGGGACACTCAGCATTGCAGCCAGGGCCAGTCCCAACTCAGAATGCCACATCTGAATGAAACTCACTGCTCCTCCAAAGAGCTTAGTTCTAAGTAATGCCACGTCCTGGGGTTCCAGATGGGTTTCAATTTTTAGAGGTCACTAAAAAACGCAGCCCGAATGGTCTCACCAATCCTTCCTGTAGATGGTCCAACTTACAACATGGTTGCAAGAATCTGCTTCTTCACATAAGGGCAACTCTTCACCCAAATGCAGCTAGGTCTGCAAGGCACCCTTCCTCTTAGCCCTTCTTACCAATGGGTACCACTATCCTGTCTCAGGTATGACTGAGATGCCCAAACATCTAACTCTTCTCGGTGTTTTTGTTTTTCTAATCCCATCTTATTTGTTAATTTCCTATTGTAAGCAAGAGACTGTTGTTACCCTCTCTCACATAGTTGGCTTCTGCAGCCAATGCACCACACTCCCGTTTCTATTTTAAAGCCGCGCACGCATCTGTAAGAAGATGGGAGAGTGTTATGTAATACCTACCATTTTCGTCAAGACCTCATCTCACCCCATTGCCTGGTACAGGAGGAAGTTACTGGTGTGAAATGTGCTGCATTTTTATCTTAAGGTGAAGCGCTTATTCAGATGGATTTCATACCTCACCGTCATAAGCAGGTCCATTTTTAAAGGAGTATAAGTACCGTGCTAATGAAAGACGAAATGCACATCTGTCTCCTGTACAGCACACCAGTGAGATTTACACGAATATTCTGAATATTCTGTTTCTTGCCTTTAGAGGTATTTTAAAGAGGTGCCCGGAAGGAAGGAGGTACTCTGATCAACAGAAGTGTCTTAGAGAAAGGACAACAATCATGAATATTTCTCCCCCTCCGACGGCTTGGGATGTTAAAGTGTAAGAACATTTGGCGCTTGTCATCTGGGCTATTTCAGTTTATAAATGAGAACTACAACCACCCGAGGGGGCTTCAGCAAGGGAAAAATGACTTCAGTGGAATATTTCTTTGTTAGAATCAGAGATTTCTAGAGGTGAGGTGGGGTAGACAGAGCTGGGGCTGGAATTGGAACTGAGGCTGCAGGATCAGACATGGCCAGGGTCAGGGCCCGAGAGGCCATGGAGGGAGGAAGGTATATCACGGAGAGGAGAGTCTGAGGCGGCTCTAGGAGGGGAGCCTGTTTCTGGCAGTGTTGTCAGCAGGATGCAAAGAGCTGTTAGATCCAAGTCCAGAGTGGGGTGTTCTATCCAGTGCAGAGTGTCATCTGTGGTGGGAAGCTGACTGTGATCCAGAGACTGGAGAATACGTATCCGGAAGGCCTGGTGTTGGTTGTTTGGGTCCTTGTCATGGGAAATCAGAAGTTGGAAAGAGCTGAATGCAAGACTCCTGAGCTCCCCAGATGTTCCAACCTAGGCTTGGGAGGACAGTAAGAGATTTTAGTAGTTGTGGAAATGATACTTGTTGAAAGTATGGGTAATGCCTCCTGCTCTGGGGGAATATTTTCCTTTTAAAACCCACATCAGTGGGAACCTTAACAAGTGTCTCTGCAGAAGCAGAGGCAAGGCCATAGTAGATGAGGGTAGGCCTTAAAACCAGCGAGTGTGATCCTTTCAAGAAAGTCATCTGAGACACACTAGGAAGTGGACCAACGGAAAGCAGGCAAAACCTGGAATCGTGCCCACACTAGCTAAGGAAACCAAGGGTTGGTGGGACACAGTAGAAACCAGGAAGATGAAAGAAAGGAACCCTCTCCAGCCTTCATAGAAGCAGTTCTGTGGAGAAACCTGACATCCCTGATACAGCTCGATTTGGCCCTAGTCTTTGTTACTTCTGGGTCTATGTGTCCCATAACTGCAGGACTGGAATGTTGGGGGGGGGGGGGCTGAACAGCTTGCTATTATCTTTTAGTATGCTTTGATATATTGAAAAAAATATGGACTTACATTTTAGAGCCCTGGATTATGTTATTACTTATCCAAGTATCCATTTAGCATGCATTTATTTAGCTTCAGATACAGACCAGACCTGGATTTGGGTGTCTGGGAGGCAATAATCCTGCTCTATCATCATGGTGTCACTGACTAGAGATTCCCATGAAGTGATGTGTGAAGATGCAAACAGAGGAGTCTGAAAGTCCCAGGGAGGTAAATAAAAGGCATCCAAGAAGATCTCAGGAAAACAGGGAAGAGTTGTCCAAAGTGACACCTACACGGGGCCTTGGAGCAAGGAGGTGCAGGCTGGAGCAGAGGCGGGATGTGCAAAGGAGTGGAGACTCATGCTGGCATTTGCAGAGACCTACAATGAGCCGGTGTGACTGGCACAAAATGTGCAAGGCAGGCAAGAGGGGAGACATACGAGGAGCGGTAGATGGTCACGGCACCGGAAGAGTTTCTACTTTGGCAGTGAGAAACCATGATGATCCTGAGCACAATGGTGTGGTCAGAATCCCGACGAGAAGGGTGTTGTCATGATTAATAATAATCCGCTGTACTAGAGCAGGCCAGTGGGACCGGGAAGGAGGGGCTTGTCTGGAGAAGCTCTGAGAGGCCTGGAGAAATGGCTCAGAGGTCAGGCGTGCTTGCTGGTCTTGAAGAAGACAGACATTTGACTTTCAGCTCAAAGCACTATCAGGGGATAAGACAACCTCTTCTGGTCTCCACGGGCAAATGCACTCATGTATACATACCCACAGAGACGCACATACACACAATTCACAGTAAAATAAACTTTAAAAACAAGCAATGTAGGAAGTCAGCCTCTTTGCCATAGGTTAATCTTTCAAGACTGTATACATTCTTTCATTTCCCTTTCTATTCTTATTTCTTCTCCCTCCACCCCACCCCCCAAACTCATTGAGACATTTCCCGTAGTTCACACTGGCCTGGATCTCTCTATGTGTAAATCAGCAGGATATAATGTGCTTTTAGAACAGAGTCCAGAGTGGGGAGTTCTATCTAGCTCAAGTATCATCTGAACAGTAGTGGGGAGGAAGCCGATGGAGGTCTAGCTTGGCCTTGAACACCTGGCCCTCCTGCCTCCACCTCTGGATTGCCAGGATCATAGGTGTAAGCCATCATGCCTAGCTAAATTGCTTCATTTTCTGAGTCCTAGGTTGGTGACAATTAGAAATCAGCCCATCAAAGTTGACAAAGGATTAATCTAGGTCTCTAGTGTGTCAAGGCTACACAACTCCATTTTAAACTTGCAATCCCCAAGCTTCATATAACTGATAACATTATATCTTTGTTATATCATGATAAATGTGGATGGGTATGCCTTGCATCTCAAAGATGGGGCCTAGGGAAATCTGTAAATACCAAACAATTTTATATACTGATTAAGAAATTTAAACTGTGATTATTTATAAAGTCCAGGTTTTAAATACTTACATGCTCTTTCTAAAATATATAATTATGTTCCCTATTCACATAATTTTATCCCTTTTAAAAAGTGAGCATATAACTGTCACTTTCATTGCTGGATACTGGCAGGCTCTGCTTTACCAAGCAGATGTGCTTCTGAAAATTTTACTTGTAAATTGATTTCAAAATGAGTTAAATCATATTCCACTCACACCAGGGAGATGCATTTCAAAGAATTCTCTGCTTGTGACTTCTTTGGTAAAATTAATAATTATTCTTGCTTTTCCAGAAAGGATCAATATGAACTTATCAAAATTGGGTGGTAGCGATCTATATGAAAATATACTTGTTTGCATGTTTAATGCACCAAGAGGTGAATTTGTTATATGGTCAACCAGATTAAGTAGCAGTCTCTCTGCTTGTTGCTGGTGGGTCATGCTTTTTGATACCTTGTCCATTGTAATTTATGACATTCTCCCACCCAGTGCTTCCCATTAACATTGCATTAATCCAGGCTCAGCAATGACATGAGATTGATTTACTTGTACAATATGATATCCTATGAGACAATAAATCACGAACTTCCTGTTTAGCATTTAGTCAGCATCTAATTGCATTTTGATTTGTGATTTGTTTCTTGACGTGCTACTGGAGTGCCGAGAACTGAACATGCGAAGTTTGGTGAGTCATCTGTGTCTAATTATAACTTGTAATCGTAAAACAGAACATTAATCTGCTGAGTGATGCAGATCAATACTAAAAAAGGTGCAGACAGGGAAGAGCTCTGGCCACTTGGATTTACAATGTTGCTCTTTGTAAAGCACCTACTATGTTCTGGCAGTCATATTGTTTGACTTATTTTTATTTCCTGTCCCAGTCCTAGCAGATATAATTTTTCATTTTTCAAACAGGGAGATGCAACCCCGGGCAGTACTAAGCCGCTTGCTCTCAGCTTCCCAGCTGGTACCTGGTAAATTGGACACGTAAGTCTTGAGTTAGTGCGTGCAGCAGGTGCCCTGGATTCCAACTGCCTCAGCATCTAACTCACCTTGGTATTGGGGTTCTTTGTGGAAGGTCTTTTGGGTCTCAGTCTCACCCAAACCTCTAACTCAACTTGGTACCAGGGTTCCTTGTACAGTGCAGAAGGGGGTTGTTCTTTTACCTCTGAGGCCTCTTCTGTGTCCTGACATTTTCAGTGCAGCTTCCAGAAGGCCTTGGGCTACTTTTAAACAGCCTGGCAAACCACCTCACCTCCCCATAGTCGATGAATCCGAACTTGCAATCCAAGAATAGCTAAACTTCCACTTGGGTCCCAAGAGCCATTTCACTTACCGAAATACTCACCACACGACCATCCAATTACTATGTAAAACACCTTGGGAGACCATTAATACAAAAGGTTATATATTCTAAAACCCAAATGTCATTTTGTATTAGACATTTTCTTAAGGGCTACTTATCTCAGGATGAATTCCAAGAATGAGTGCTTAATAATTATTTTGCATTTAAACAACCTACTTATGAATTCCAGGGATACACTGTGTCACAGTACGGCTGCAGCAGGATACAGCAATTACTATAAATGCCTGGCGGATTAACTGCTACAGTCTTGCAGGCTGACAAAATGACACATCTGGATCAGATCACTGGTAGGTCATCAGACAAAATCCTCCCTTTACTTCCAGCTTCATCCAGAAAACAGGGTAACCCAGAGCATTTCTTAACCCAGTGGGATATAGTGTAAGCCACACCGGAATACTGGGCCTGATGCAGTTCATCATTTGGTAAACTGTTATCCCAATCCATCCCTTAGTATCCAACCCTCTGGGGTATACAACCACCATGCACTGTGGCAATCCTGGATCCCAGAGGACCTGCTGCGCACACTAGTTCAAGCTCTATCCAATACATCCCTCACCTTTGAAGACAAATGGAGTTGTGACAGTCTCCTGTAGCCTAGGCTGGCACTGAACTTGCTAGATTACCGAGGATGAACTTGAACTCTGTTGATCTTCCTGCCTCTATCATCTATGTGCTGGGATTAGAGGCATGTACCTCCACACTTAGCTCTAGAACCCAACATAGTGTGTGTGTGTGTGTGTGTGTGTGTGTAGGTTTATGTGATCGTGCATATATATCTAGTGTGTTTGAAGGCCAGAAGTGAACTTTCCACCTTATTTTTGAGACAAAGTCTCACTAAATCTGGGGATCACCTATTTGGCTACATTGTCAACAAGCTTTAGGGACCCAGCTGTCCCCGCCTCTCCAAAATTGAGATTGCAGGTGTATAGCAGCAATCTCAGCATGTCCCATAGATGCTAAGGATCCAACCTCAGACCATCATGCTTGGGTAGTAAGTATTTTATTGTCTCCCAGTCTCCAAGAGCCAAAAACTTTTATATAGACACCTTGTATACTTGACTAACAAGTCACCTAAGCCATAAAAATTACAAGTTAAGTCTATTTATATTTATAAAGCTACTTTTAAAATGGGAGGAGATGGGGTTTGGATTGAAATATATGGATTGCTCTCTCTCTCTCTCTCTCTCTCTCTCTCTCTGTGTGTGTGTGTGTGTGTGTGTGTGTGTGTGTGTGTGTGTGTGCATGTGTATGCATGTATGTGTGTCTGTCTGTGTAAGGCAGGAATAGGGAGAATAGTTCATTTAATCTCTCAGGATCCCAAATAGTCAAGCCCCATGCAGTTTTAATAAGTAGTCACTTGGTGATGAACATTTAACAGTCTCATTAAATCATAATTTAAATGATTTTTTTTGGTCCCAAACAAATAAAGCTCTGCTCGGTTCTAATAAGAACCCTTGGAGCAGCTGTTTCGTGCTACAGAATGTGTAATGACCTTATAATTGTATTAGATGTGGCATGGAAATGTTTATGTTTCCCCTCTAGTCTGAAATGTGCTAAATAACAGAAGCCAAAGAACAGAGATTCATTATGAATTCCAAGGGCTTCAAGGGCTGTGTTTCCAGAGCGTGTGGGGGTTGGAGTGCTTGGTGAAATTCCTAAGTAGACACTGGGCTGGGCTGGACCAGACCCAGGCAGGCAAATTGGTTTTCCTTCCCCAATTTCCATGGCTTTCTGCCCTTCCCTCAAACACCCAAACACCTGCCTGGACTCTTAGGCTCTGGAAAAGCCTCGATCCTGATCATAGCCTCCCACTGGGAGGGATGCAGAATTCAGAAGGCCAAGATTTGCATTGATTTTTCTCTGGCGTGGGAGTTGCTATATCTATGAATTCCCCTTGAGACCTGGGAAGCGAAGCTGTGTGAATTCTTTCCACTGCTTTCTTTTCAGGTTTGGCCTGTGGGGAACACCGTAGGCAAAAAGTATGGTAAATGTTTTTCTGGCCCCCTTTCTGGGGAGTTACCATGGTTCCTATCAGTTTCCCCATGGCAGACTTCAGTTCCTTGACAAAGCCCTGCTTTCCTGGCTCTTTGTCTGAAGATTCTGGAAAATACTGGCTTCTCTAATTCCCCTTATCCTAAGAGTGGTAATAGACTCTGCTACACAAAGCCCTAGGTTGATTCTTCAAGGAATACACTTGAAGAGCTGCTCCCACCACCAACCAAAACAAAAAAAGACAATGGAAGCTACATCTGCAGTGCAGCTTGTCTCTATGATGTTTTCCAGACTGTTCCAACCATGGCCAACGTCAAGCTACCCATGAGGTGTCACTCAAGATAGAACTGGGAAGGATTCTGCACAATTGGCTGTGCACAGGACAGTTGGGCTGGCTGTCACACGCCACTGCTTCTTTACAGCGTGCACACACCTTTGTAAACAGTCTCTTTACTCAACCCCATTCCGCAGTGGGGTAAGATCTACAGTGCTTCCTTATTCTAACCTAGCCATCTGTTTGTCCCCAGCTTGATTGCCACATCTCCTGCCCCCTTGAGACACCAGGCTTTGTTTACTTAAACACCTGCAGTGATGGAGAGACACCTCCAGGGCAGCACCGTTCATCCTGTACCAACTCACACCACCAGAGGCTCTCCCACATGTGGCAGGAGTATAAACCTTCCTGGCCCTGTACTTGGTACATAATGACGACTCTGGTTTCTTTCCAAGGTGTCAGCACTT
This sequence comes from Arvicola amphibius, assembly GCF_903992535.2. NCBI lineage: Eukaryota > Metazoa > Chordata > Mammalia > Rodentia > Cricetidae > Arvicola > Arvicola amphibius. The sequence continues at coordinate 137,158,341 of NC_052049.1, read as the reverse complement.
GAGCTTTTCTATCTCCCATCAAAAGTTTGCTTTACCAAAGATGTCGCACGGTGCATGGTAGGCTCAAACTATCACATCCCATGATAGAAGGTTGACTGCCTAAGGAGTCCATTCATTCCTGTTTGAGATTGGAATGGTTCTTCTCATCCACCCACTGCCCCTGGGCACTCCTCTGTGACCTTTCCCATTGTGACTCCGCAGTGCTACTGATAGACTCCATGTTAGGGTGGGTGCTCAAACCCAAGAAAGCTTCCACATGATGCTGGTCTCAGAATCACCACTGATTATTATTATTATTATTACTTCTCAAGTGAAACTAATGTTTCTAGCTAATTTTCTCCCATAAGAAAACTCAATGGTTGATCAGAGAGGATGGAATATCCTGGGATGGCTCACACATGAAAAACAAATCTTATTTATTCCCTCTGAGATTCATACTGCTGCTATTATTATAATGGTTATTGCTGCTGGTTATAATAATGCTTAGCATTTATTGAGTACTCACTATGTGTCAGGGACTGTTCATCTTCCTTACAACCTAGTATCCATCAGGGTCCCTGCCGGAAAGCAATGATCATACTCACTAATTTGTAAAAAACTGAGGAGAGTTTAATCAAAGAGTTATTTCTTCCTGATCAAGAGAAACAGGTATGGTGCAATGACTATAAGCTACCAGAAGCTGGAAAAGGCAGGGGGAGGCACTGGTGTTCTCTGAGTACACAGGTATGGGCTATGTCTTGGAAGGAAGGCTGCCCCCTCCAGAAGCCAGAACATCTGAGGGCTACAGATGCTTCCAAAATGAATGCCGCAGTCCTCACGAAGTTGGGTGGTACTGGGGTATAAACACTCTGTCCTCTTTATTTTCATGATCTGTTGACTGTGGAATATTCTGTTACATTGTGTATATATATGTTGCTGTGATTGGTTTAATAAAGAAGCTGACTGGTCAATAGCTAAACAGGATAATGTTAGGTAGAAAGCCAAACAGAGAATGCTGGGAAGAAGGGCAGAGTCAGAGGAGTCAAGAGAGATGCAGAAAGAAGCAAGATGAACATCCCATGTTGAAAGAAGATAAGGCCACATGGCAGAAGGTAGATAAGACCTAGAGGTTAATTTAAGTGTAAGAGTTAACTAGTAACAAGCCTGAGCTATTGAATGAGCATTTGTAATTGATATTAAACCTTTGTGTATTTACTGAAGAGCAGCTTGCAGGACAGAAACTTTCACCTACAGTTGGCTGAGGTGCAGAAGAAGTAAGAGGGCAGGAGAGTCAACAAATCTCATTCTTCTGGATTCTGAGCACAACAGAGGATCCACTGAAATGGACTTAAGGTGTTGAGTGAGAGGAAAATGGAAAACAGCACCAACGCCAAGAGAAAAAGTTACTCATCATCTTCACAATGTGAAGCAGCCGGACGTGAATCCCAGTGCATCCTTTGGCAGAGCTCTGTCCATCCACACCATTTCCCAAGGACTTATAGAAGGGCAAGAAATTTCTCCTTTGTTTCCTCCCAATGATTGGTTTTTCATATTCAGTCTTAGACTCACAGTCACAGTCGTGGAAATGAGAACATGAGTTAACTTTTCAGATTATCTCCCAAGAATCTCATTCTGAACAGGATGAGTAGTGCCTTCCATGATGGAATCGGCAGGTGGGAAGCTTCCATTTGTTCAATAATACTTTTGTTCCTTAAGGACACAGAAACCAAGGGTAGGTCCTCTCTCCCTAGCAGCCTCAGTGAATCTCTTGCAGGCAGTTTCTCAGTTGAATTTCAACTCCATCTGCCCCAATGAGCCTCCCTTCCCTGCACTGTCCTTCTGATGACATTTGGATTGTGTTTCATAACCACACATCTTTCTTAATTCATGGTTTCATGTGTATCTTTCTTAGAGAATGCAACACTCTTAGGGAATTCCTTATCTTCTTAGATATAGGTAGTCAGAAGAAGGCAAGGCTTTGGAGAAACTTAGGTCTACAACTCCTCCACCCCAAGACCAAGGCTCTGTGGAGTCCTTCTATGATGCTGACAGCAAATATTAACTCTTCAAATAGATTCTCTCTACTAAGGCAGCAGAATGCTCTATGCACTTGGATGACATCATTTTAATGCATCAAACCTTCTCTAGAATGATAACTAAGGTCACTTAAAAACCTTCACAACCAGCCTGATAAGCCTGACAGCCTGACAATCCCACTGATACAATAGTGGCATAAATGGCATAGGAGTAACCAACAACTTTATGATTGAATTTAAGTCCCACTCCACAAGATGAAATCCATACCTGGCACCATTACTGGGGAAAAGAACCTGTGGCTATACATGCAGGTCATAGGACCTAGGGGAGAACTCATTACTATTATTCTGTCAGCCAAGCACACACAGTATTAAACCACCTTCTAATGACTTACTGCTATGCACACATATTAATGAATTTCTCAACTCTAACTAGAGAAGCTTCTTTTTGTAGTAGAAAGAAATTAACACTGAGTCTTCCAATTGGTAAAGGTACAGGAAATGCAAAACATCGGAATGCTGAATTCTAAACTGGTCATCTATATCACACCACTTCCCTCTTCCCAAGGCTGTGAGATAATTTCAAAAGAGGGGCTAGAAAGATTGTAGGACCCAGCGGTGGCAGATGGTAATAAAGACACAGTGAACACAGCTAGAAAGTTGCACATATGAACTCACGGCAATTGTGAGAACCTGCACAAGCTCAAGTCAGACAAAGTCCCAGCTTCCATACAAGAGGTGGGCACACAATCTTAATGTTAGCCGAGGAGTTATTGGCAACTGAAAGCTTCTGGAAGAATTGGTTCCCTTTAAAGGTACGGCCCTGGTAGATTGACCACCACACTATAGTGGATGGGCGTACTCCAAAAAATATATGGGAAGTTCAAATTAGACTTGACTTAAAAAAAAAAAGAGGGCACAAAGTTGGGTGAAAAGGGAAGAGGGTGTTGATCTGGGAAGAGCTGGGATGAGGGTTAAATATGATCAAAATGTGTTGTATAGAGTCCTCAAAGTTCTAAAAATTAAAAGACAACTTTCCTGGAAATGTTCCCATGCCTGCTGCATCAGCAGCCTCTTATGTTAGGTATGTTTTTTGAAGTGACCTGGTGTTGATCACAGAACACAGTGCTAAACAGTGAATTTCCCTGGTTCTCTGTGTTCCTCATTTTCTAAGTCAGGGAGAAAAAGGAAAAGGATCTTTTCTTTATGTCTTGATTTATAGAATGTCCTGCATCATTTACTCGTGAGCCAGTTTCAGTAAATTACTTTAGGTCGTCTGTTGTGATCACTTATTCTCATTTTAATTGTAATAAAAATGCCTTTGTTATATATAAATATATGTATATATGTCCACATAGACATTTTTGCATATATGTGTGTGAATGTGTGTGTGTGTGTGTGTGTGTATGTGTGTGTGTGTGTGTGTGTGTGTGTGTGTGTGTGTGTGTGTATGTGTAGGCCAGAGGTCTATATCACTCTGACTTCTTCAGTTTTCAGGACAGCACCTCTCACTGAATGAGGCTAATCTGTTCAGTTAGATGAGCTACCCAGCAAGTATCATGGATTCTCTTGTTTCTGCTTCCCCAGTGCTGGGATTACAGTCATGTCTAGCTTTTATGTATGCACTGGGGATAGAACTCAGATCCTCATGCTTGCATAGTGAGCAGTTTACTGAGTGAGCCCTCTTCCTAGTCTGTCTTTCTTCCAAGTTAGTAACAGTAATAGTCACTTTTATGTCTGATTAGTTAACAAAGTGATATTCATTTTTTTATTTTTTTAAGACTTATTTTAATTCTTTATAGGCATGTCTGTAGGGGTATGTGTATGGCATGCAGTTGTCTCTGAAGACCAGAAGAGGGTATCAGATTCCCCTGGTGCTGGTGTTACAGGTGGTTGTGAGCTGCCCAAAGTAAGTTCTGGAAATCAGACTTGGGTGTTCGAGAGCACTATGTGGTCTTAATTGCTGAACCATCTCTCCAACCCCATTTTCTGTTTTGAAGTCTGGCAATAACTTTTTGACGTCTGCTATATTGCTGCTACTGATGTTTTAAAGATGATGACATTCAGAAGAGTGAACTAACTCACCCCCCTCACCCAGCTTGCAAAGACTACCCCCTGCAGATGACAGAGAACACCAAACGCTTTCTACTACTGGTTTGAATCACTCTCACATTACTGTGGGCAAAGTACCTCTTCTCGTCATCTACTTCCTGGAGCATTGGTGTGCTCATCTCTAAAGTGGGCCTAAAGCTTGTCCCAATACATGGGACTTTTCAAAAATTACAAACAAGATGTCTCAGGAAAGCATTCTGAATGATACCTGAATTTCGTGGGATCCCAATAAATGTTCATTCTTTATAATATTTATTTTTTTTACTATCTTTAGTTTTCTGAAGGGTAGCATTCTTTCCAACACCTTTAGTTTTGGATATTATGATTATATTATGATGAAATTGCAACTAATTGTTTCCTGATTGCTTTAATTTCCAACTCCTATATTAATTCATACTCCAAAAGACTCTTGGGTTACACAGTATAATTATAAAGTGCTGCTGGCCACGAGATGGTTTCATTCACATACACACGCCACTGAGGAATGGCCTGTGTCAGCACCCAGAGGATGGGCTACTGTTCATGACAGGTGCTTTGCCCCACACCAGCACACCCTTCTCAGGTGACTCCTGTGGTCACCATGGCAGCTGCTGTTCCAGAGCCTCCCTGGCAGAGCCCGCTCCCCACTGGAAGATGCTCCAGCTTCAGCCCCACAAATGAAGAAAGGAAATTTGGCCGATCCCTTTCCTTGCTGGTCTCTTTCCTTAAACATAAACAAAGGTTCAGCGTGATTTCTCAGTGTCACTCTCTGACCCCACACCAATGTGGCTCCTCCAAGGGAAAACTGTCCAAAGGATCCGAGGACTGAAACACTTGTTCCCGCTGTGGGTGTGCCCCACACCACACACAGCTCTGTGGGGCAGTGGACAGGGCATGAGAGTGGACATATCTGGTCTGCCCTTAGCACTTCCTTCCAACTGGGAGCCTAAACAAGAGGAAGCATGGAAGTTAAATGGGAAGGAATCTCCTGGAATTTGAAAGCCAGGGTGGAGTAGAAGAGAAAAGAAAAGGTGAGGAAGTATTGCATTTTGCAAACATTGTGTCAAACAGTCTCTTTCACTCTGGGCAATGCTGATGGCAACTTGGCAGGATCTTGCCTCACCTAGGAAAGCAGCCCCTTTTGTGGGAGCTTCTGGGTTGGGCTAATTGAGGCAGGAAAGCCTATCCCGAATGTGGGAGCACTATTCTATAGGCTCAGATTCTGGACACAATGCGATCACTTGCCTCACACCCTTGCCATGTCATACGCCTTCACCATGGTGATGAACTGTAACCTTGAACTATGAGCCAAAATAAAGTCGTCCTTAAAAGTTGCTCTCCTGGGTATTTGGTTCCAACAGAGAAAAGTCACTCATGTGTATTCCTATTGACAGACTGGAGAAGGAGATATTACAAGTCTTACTTGTTACTATTTTTCTATTGTTGTGACAAAACACCATGACCAAGGCAACTTCTCAAAGGAAGGGTTAATCTGGGCTTCCGGTTGCAAGGGGCGTGTCCATCATGGTAAAGAGGAAGCAAACATATTGATAGGAGCAGGAAGCTGGGGGCTCCCATCTTGATCTGTGAGCACCAAGCAGAGAGAGCAAACTGGGAATGGATGAGGCTTTGAAACTTCAAAGGCCACTCCTAGTGACTTCCTTCCTCCAGTAAGGCACATCTCCTAAGTTTCCCCAAACAGTACCACCAACTGAGACCAAGCATTCAAATACCAATGACTACAGTGGTCTTTTCTCATTCAAACGGCCACACACCATCCTTTCCTTCTGAAGGAGGATGCGGCTCCCTAAGATATCAGAGATGGCAGGCTGGAGAGTTAAAGCCTGGTTTCTCCCTTCACGTCGTCAGCCTCTGCAGTAGCTCGGTCCATCACTCAGCTTTCCTGAGATTAATGTTGTACAATGACAGCCTCTCAGACTCACTTTCCTCGCTCTCCAAGGTTTCAGAGACAGAAAAAGCACACATGTGGCCCAGTGGTGAGACACCATTGGAACTACCTGGTTAAGCTTCTGACACGGTGGCCTTAACTTTCAAACTGCCTGTCATTCGGTCCACTGACTTCACACCCTTGGAATCCCATCAGTCCCTCTGAGGTCTGGAACGGTACCTCATTTCATAACTGTATGACTGAATTTTATGGCTTTGTAGGTTTTGTTCTCTTGGGTACCCGGGGCTATTGAGTGGCATGTTATCTCCCAAAGAATAGGTCATAGGCCCATCAAATCTGAAAGGTCATGCAGGCCTTCTGAGGCTCAGGAGAGTACACCAGGGGCCCTCAAGATTCAGTGTGTACTGAAATTATCTAGAAGGCATATTAAAGTACAGGTGCTATCCCCAGCCCTGGAGTTTCTTGTTTGGTAGGTAGGGGCTAAGAGTTTATATTTCTAACAAGCTCTTGGTCTGTGTATAAGTGCTTGTGTGCACATACGTACCTATGTACATGTAGGTGTGTATATGTTCATGTGTATATTCATTTGTGTATGTGCACTTGTGCATATGGGTCTATGTGCGTGTGCATGCATGTGTGTGGAGGTCCAGAGGTTGTCATTTGATATCTTACCCAATCATTTCTTTACATTATTTTATGTTTTTGAATATTTATTTCTATTTATGTTTATATGTATGTGTAGGACTATATATGGATGTCTGTGGAGGCAAGAAAAAGGCTTTGGGAACCCTGGATCTAGGATTACAGGCAGTTGTAAGGTGCTTGATGTGGGTGTTGAGATCTAGACTCCTGTCCTCTGCAAGAGCAGCAAGGTCTTAAGCATTGAAACATCTGTCCAGCTCTTTACCTTGCTGTTTAAGACAGGGTGTCTCCGATCCTAAAGGTCACAGCCTGGACTGACCCATGAGCTCCAGGAATCCTTCTGTCTCTCCCTCTCTAGTCCTGGAATTACAGACAGACATATGCCACCATGCCCAGCCATACACCACCACGTTCAGCCATGCCTGACAAGTTCTACTGTGATGGTTTTGAGGGTCCCAGGTACCACATGGAAGAACCATTGAAGGGAAGACAAAATGAGCTTCAGCATTCCTTGGATTTGGGCAGGACCCCGTCCTTGCTTTGTGGGTAAGTCACTAGATCTTCTGGAGTTCTGGGCTCCTCACTTTCAAGCTGGGGACAGTGGTACTCATTCAACAGTGGCTGAAAATACCAAGTGGTCCATGGATAAGCAGAGGTCTGCTCTCTGCTCCCTGAATCTCCAGTCACTGTGTTCCTGTGAACAGAAGAACTCACCTTTTTCCCCAGAGACTTCCACTCTAGTAATCATGGGTGGGAAAGGATCACTAGGCACCTGGAGTCTGGGTGAGGTTATACTGAAGACATGGTCCAGGAAGCCTCTCCCACATCTCCCAGTGGATGGTTTGAAATTCTGTCTTCGACTCTACTGTCCACTCAACATCCCCCTGTAATGTGGTCTCATTCCACCTGGATTTATTTTTCGTGTCTATGTGTATGGATTCATGGTGCGTGCATGGGGAAGACATGCTGTAGTACACATGTGGAGGTCAGAGGACAACTTAGAGGAATTTAGTCTCTGCTACTATGTGGTTCCTGGGATTAAACTCAGGTTGCCAGGCAGGACAGCATCTGCCTTTAACCACTGGGATGTCTCATCGTCTCCTTTACCACACTGTTTTATCCCAGCTCTGAGAGCAAAGCTCTTCAGTGTCACTAAATACTTCCTTTCGACAGTCCCCGACTTTAGCTTTTCCCATGTTGAAGAAGGCAAAGGGACACATGCTCTCCTCTCACACACCACAGTATCTGTAAAACAAGGTACCTTGAGTTCAGATCAGCTCATGTTCTGTGCTGGTACAGTCCCTGGCTGTGTTCTGTGACGAGAGCTTGGCTTTGTCCACTTCACCTGGGTCATAAGACAGTGGCTCGTCAGAGCAGCCCTTCACTCTCTTCCCAATAAAGTGAATACTCTATGACTTTTCTTTTGACTATAACAAAATACCCCACAAAAACAATGTCAAAAGGGAAAGATTATTTTGGTTCACAGCTCAAGGGCACAGATCATGATGGCAGGGAATTCATGGCAACAGGAACATGAGGTAGCCGGTCACAGTGCATCCAGTCAGAAGCAGAGCAACAAATTCTTGTGCCAAGTTCATTTTCTCCTTTAACTAACTCTAGGACTCCAGTTTATGAAACATTGCCAATCACATTCACGGTAAGCCCTACTCTGTCATTTAACCCAGCCTAGAAATTCTCTCACAGACATGTGTGGAGACTTGTCTCCAAAGTGATTCCAGATCCTGTCCAGTTGATGATAAATATTAACACCACAGGTCTATTCCCTGTAAGTTACTGTATTTCTGCTCTCTCAAGTGACAGAAAAGAAGGAAAGCTCCAACTCTCTGGTGTGTTCTGGCCTCTTCAGCCCCAACCCCAGCCTCTCCTGCCCTCTCCCCATAGATATTTCTCCCTGGATCTGATTGTTCATTGTGAGGAGTGGTCCTCACCCTCTGTCCCACTGAGTACTCAGTGTCTGTAGGCTCTCTGGAGTGAGGCCCACAAGTGTGGCATGACAGGACCCTGATAGTTAGTACCCACTCTCCTCAGTTCTCCTGCATCTTTTCCCATACATCCAGAGAGCGCAGCCAGATAGCCTTCTCCGGGTACCTCAAGCTCTGTCAAGAAGATGCATATCTTCTGCTTCTGGTGTCCTTCACTTCCTCCTCTCAGCAAAGCCTGCTTGTCTACCCCTTCGCCTATATGTGACTTAAAGTGGTGCTTCTGATGTGCGTTGTCACGTCCTTCCTCCCACAAGAGGGCTTTCATGACTATGTTCTTAGCTGCTGGAATTCAAATTCGCCTTCGCTATGGGGTTTCTACTCCTGGCTGCACCAGAAAGTGAGGTGTGATCTTCTGTCTTCATGCTTGTCATAAATGACTGTTATTTGAGTCGATTCTGACCACTTCCAGTTTTCAAACCACACTTAAACCTTCCTGTCTCATCCCCCAAAGGAAGGAAAGCTGTTTTCTCCTTCTGACGACTAATCAGGGTCTGGGAAAGTCTCTCCATCACTAGGGACTCTTACCTGCCCCTGGCTGTGACAGAGCTGTGACTTGGGGCCTGTGTTAGCTCCTAGGCTGGAAGCAGTCAGTTTCCTGTATGTCTCTCTCATCCACTCATAAGCTTGCTTTTCCCTCTGAGTACCCCATTAGGTTTCTTTTTCTTGCTGGAGTGGGAAAAGCCGAGGCTCTGGGTCTAGAAAACTTACAAGTTCAAATGTGATGTGTTTAGAGACTGTGTCACCAATGTGAGCATTGGCAGTAACAAACAAAAAAAGAGGTTTAGAAAGGACAGAGTAAATTAATGTACCCATGAAGCCCATTGTGACACACCGTTTGTCTGTGTGTGTGTGTGTGTGTGTGTGTCTGTGTCTCTGTGTGTGTATATATATACGTGGGGTGGGTGGATGTAAGACAGCTTTCAGGAGTCAGCTCTCTCCTTCCACGGTGTGAGTTCCAGAGACTGAACTCAGGTCATCAGGCTTAGCAACAAGCCTTCCCCCCTTAGTTCTAGATCTCCTACCCAGTTCCTTTCTCCCTAGGTTCCAGCCCGAATCAAGCCAATACTAACAGCCTGCACACCGCGGATAGAGTGGCTAGCATACACTTTTCTCAGCCTTACTCCGAGTGAGGAGGCTGGTCTGCTTCCACATCCAAGTTGTCACGTTAATCACAGGCCAACTGGGAGTCTGCTATTTACTCTTGTGTCACTTCCTCCAAGATTCGATTACTGTAATTGCCTATTGACTGTGTGCTCTGCTGGCTTCCACTGCAGCTCCAGCTGTCAGGGTCAGGAGCAGGGGGCAGCCTGCAGCATCCTGAAAGGGGGCACTTCCAACACATAAGGATAACACGATTGCATCCTGTTCGTCCATCACGCCCAAACCTTTGATTTACGTGCCAAGTCTGAGATGGTTCCTATCCTATATGCTTTCTGCTCCTCTATTCTGCATCCCTGTTTAAGCATATCTCTCTGGATTTTCACCCCGGGTTTTTTGTGGTCAAATCCTGCCCATTGCAATTATGCAAGGTTACAGTGAGTCTTGTTTAAAGATGTTTGGTTTTTTTTTTATTCTCAGTTGTCTGAGGCCCTTGCTGTATGCTTTTTTTAATTTAAGATATTTTGCTTGTCCCATGCTGCTTTAAATTGATTTTTATGAATCATTTGGCTTCTCTACTGATTTTCCCATTTACTTTCATTACTGTTTTCCTGGGTTGGGGAAGGCGGTGGCAGCTGTCGATCGTTTGTTTTTTAAGTCAGCCAAGTCCTGGCGCTTGCTCTTGAGCCTTGCAGAGGGGCTGTCTGCAGCCTTGCGTTTCCCACAGTATCGAGATTGGTTTGAAAAAGAGGCGATTTAATTCCTGCTATTTGAGGAGTGAGTGCCCTGCTCAACATCCCTGCTGCTACTTCAGTCTTAACTTTGCACAAGTCATCCTGATGCTCAGCTGTCCTCTAGACCTGAATTTAGTCTAAATCACTGCCAGCCACTGTGATGGTGCAGGGCGAATCTCTTCCATCATCTAGTTCTTAAATGAAAAGTGCCTCCTCGCTGCCCATTTGATGGAGGGTAATGAGCTGCTGTTTCTACAAGATTACTTACCTGATGAGTCAGGAGGACTCAATTGGGAAGAGCCAGGCAGGACCCCAGAGCCTCTGGCTGAGTGTTTCTGGGGGACTGAGCTAGCATTTCTACAGAGAGCAAGCAATTCTGTCTCTCTCTCCCTTTCAGCCCCAGTAAGTTAATGTGACTCTTTGTCCTCATAAGACTCTTCTGGCAATGCACTCCCTTTCCACTGCTTAGAGTAGTCATTTGCTAATTTGAGCTTCTACCAGAATCACCCAATGGCACTATTGACACGTAGGGTCCTTGGGTCTCATTCCTAGACTTCTTCATTGGGGAGAACTAGGCTGGGGCTCAAAGGTTGTAATTCTCAGCCATTTTCCAGCTTCTGCTGCTGCTGGAGGAGGCCCTGATACCATAAAAGGATAACCACTGGCTCAGAGTGTAGAAAGTCAGCTATCAGTGTATGTGAACACTCTCTTCTGTGTGAATTCTACCTGCCATGGCTGTCACGTCATTAGGATGTAGCTTAGTCTTTTATTTGGAAAGTGTGTGCTGCCTGTGACACTAAGTCCCTAGCATTCTTGCTATCAGAAAACCCAATTAAAAAATGGGGCGCTGAACTGAACAGAGAATTTTAAACAGAAGAGGTTCAAATGGCCAAAAGACACTTAAGGTCATGCTCAACCTCCCTAGCTATCAGGGAAATGCAAATCAAAACAACTTTGAGATATCATCTTACACCTGTAAGAATGGCTAAAATCCAAAACACCAATAATAACCTTTGCTGGAGAGGTTGTGGAGTAAGGGGTACACTCATCCATTGCTGGTGGGAATGCACACTTGTGCAACCACTTTGGAAAGCAGTGTGGCGGTTTCTCAGGAAATTCGGGATCAACCTACCCCAGGACCCAGCAATTCCACTATTGGGAATCTACCCACGAGATGCCCAATCATACTACAAAAGCATTTGCTCATCTATGTTCATAGCAGCATTATTTGTAATTGCCAGATCCTGGAAACAACCTAGATGCCCTTCAGTGGAAGAATGAATGAAGAAACTGTGGAATATATACATGCTAGAATACTACTCAGCGGTAAAAAACAATGACATCTTGAATTTTGCATGCAAATGGATGGAAATAGAAAACACTATTCTGAGTGAGGTAACCCAGACCCAAAAAGATGAACATGGGATGTACTCACTCATAATCGGTTTCTAGCCATAATTAAAGGACATCGAGCCTATAATTTGGGATCCTTGAGAAGATAATAAGAAGGTGAATCCCCCAAAAAAGATATAGTAATCCTCCTGGATATTGGAAGTAGACACGATCGCCAGGCAAAAATTGGGAACTTGAGGGTTGGGCGAGACGCGGCCAAGGGAAGATGGGGAGAGAAAAGCGTGAAGGGGAGAATGGGGGGAGCTCGGAGGAATGGGATGCTTGGGATACAGGAAGGGTGGATATGGGAGCAGGGAAGCATATATCTTAATTTAGGGAGCCACCTGAGGGTTGTCAAGAGACTTGACCCTAGAGGGGTTCCCAGGTTTCCAGGGAGACGCCCCCAGTTAGTTCCTTGGGCAGCTGAGGAGAGGGAGCCTGAAAAGGCCAGTTCCTATAGCCATACTGATGAATTTCTTGCATATCACCATAGAACCTCCACCTGGCGATAGATGAAGAAAATGACAGAGCCCCACATTGGAGCACTGGACTGAGCTCCCAAGGTCCTGATGAGGAGCAGAAGGAGAGAAAACATGAGAAAGAAAGTCAGGACCGTGAGGGAAACTCCACCTGGCGATAGATGAAGAAAATGACTGAGCCCCACATTGGAGCACTGGACTGAGCTCCCAAGGTCCTGATGAGGAGCAGAAGGAGAGAGAACATGAGAAAGAAAGTCAGGAACGTGAGGGGTGCGTTTACTCATGGAGACAGTGGGACAGAACTAATGGGAGATCACCAACTCCAGTTGGAATGGGACTGATGGATCATGCGACCAAACCCGTCTCTCTGAATGTGGCCAACAGTGGGGGCTGACTGAGAAGCAAAGGACAATGGCGCTGGGCTCTGATTCTTCTGCATGGACGGGCTCTGTGGGAGCATTCTCAGCTTGGTCGATCACCTTCCTGGACCTGGGGGGAGTTGGGAGGACCTTGGTCTTAACATAGAGTAGGGAACCCTGATGGCTCCTTGGCCTGGAGAGGGAGGGAGGGGAGGTATGGGTGGAGGGGAGGGGAGGGAAGGGGGAGGAGGAGGGGAGGGAAGGGGGAGGAGGAGGGGAGGGAAGGGGAGGAGGAGGGGAGGGAAGGGGAAGGAGGAGGGGAGGAGATGGAAATTTTTAAATATAAAAAAATAAACCATGAAAAAAAAAAAGAATAGTGCCACGACTCCTCATCTTTGCTGTTACTGTGGACTCTCCCGAAATAAGGTGTGCTGGCCCCTGCCTTGATGGGTCTAGTTCACCCCAAGTCATCCAAGTTCTTTGTGTACATGTTTGTGTACATGTACATGCATATTCATTGGTAGGTTGATGTGAATGTATGTTAAAGTATGTAGCGGCCAGAGATAAGCTTCACATGTTGTTCTTTAAGATACCAACCTCTTTCCCTCCATCCCTCCTTCCCTTTCTCCCTCCCTCCCTTACTTCCTCCTTTTCTTCCTTGCTTGTTTTCCTCTCTTTCTCCTCCCTTCCCTCCCTCTCTTTTATTTTTTTTTTTGGGTTTTTTTTTTTTTTGGTTTTTCGAGACAGGGTTTCCCTGTAGTTTCTAGAGCCTGTCCTGGAACTAGCTCTTGTAGACCAGGCTGGCCTCGAACTCAGAGATCCGCCTGCCTCTGCCTCCCGAGTGCTGGGATTAAAGGCGTGCACCACCACCGCCCGGCCCCTCTCTTTTATTTTCAGGGGATCTTACTGGACTAGAAATCACCAGTTTATCTAGCAGCCAGTGAACCCCAGAGGTCAGCCTATTTCCATCTCTCCTATGATGGAATTGTAATTATAATTCTCAGGCCTATAATCAAAAGAAGGAAGGAAGGAAGGAAGGAAGGAAGGAAGGAAGGAAGGAAGGAAGGAAGGAAGAAAAGAAGCCGTCTTGGGGACTGGAGAGATGGTTCGGTTTGCTTCTCTTGCAGAGGACCCATGTTTAGTCCCAGAAACATATTGGACAGCTCATAACTGCCTACAACTTATGCTTCAGGGGGATTCAGTGCCTTCCTCTGGTCCCTGTGGGCACACACACACATGCATACACACACACACACACACACACACACACACACACATATATATATATATATATATATGTAAATAAAATCTTTGAAAACAAATTCTGCTGCCTAGGCTTGAAATTATACATTATTCTTTGATCCCCATTTTCTCTACTCTGAATATCTTTCCTTTTCCCTTTCCATCTGTATCACATGACCATTCTTCTTCGACAGGCCTCTGTGATCCCTTGCATGGTGTCATACAGCTGGCATTGCTTTAACACTCTTTTCATTTAAATCCATCAAATCAAAGATTTGATCCATCAGAATCAAAGGCTGAATAAAGATTCGTGAACAACTGACAAATGATAGCCTCCCCTTAACTACAGTTTGCTTCCTGTGGTTTTATTTACTCACAGTCAAGTGTGGTCTGGAAATATTACACGGAATTTCAAGGAATAGCAATTCATAGATATTGAAAATGCATTGATCTATGGGCTTCTTGAACATAGAGAAGTTAATTCTGATAACTGACATGGCTACTACATGATTAACGGGAG